>NW_025943778.1:66908-90191 GCF_000764305.2 Hyalella azteca | reverse complement strand
TGTCCTGAGATCACAGTCTCGTTCGCGCATTTCCCCACTACGCCCACGGGAGCCAAAGTAACGAGCATCGAGCAAGCGACGGGCACTTGCATCGAACACGCCAGAGTCGAGCGGGAGCCTGTCTACCTCTGCACCGCCGACGGCCAATGGTCGCTGCTTACCGGGGGCTGTGTGTGCATGCCAGGCTACCAGGCCAACGTCGAAACTCAGACCTGTGATGGTGAGTGCTCGAACTATTAAATTTAATGCAATGCACTTCAAACGTCGTAATAAAAATTTGTTGCCCAATCAACCTAAGTGATGAGTTCTAAGGTCAATGTTGACCTACGAGTGCACACGAATCTTTCTCAAAAGCTACTGGACAAATGAGAAAGCAAACTGGACAAAAGCAACTGGACACACTCTAATGTTTGTCTGATTCGAGTTCCTGCACCTGATGCCAAGGATTGTTGTCTCGTGGCTGTGATACGGCTCAGGATATATCCTAGGTTGATGGAAGTCACGTGATGAGTTTCCCCTCTTGACGTTGTGCTCGCGTAAGGTCAATTTGTCTGTGTTGCCCCTGTTAAAAATGCTTATGAAAATGAACGATTAATTTAAAAACATTTATAACCCAGAAGCTATATAAAATAGATACCAAACTCCCAGGAGCAGCCTCGTTAAAATTGCGTTTCTTGTTCACGTTTGAGTTGCCGAGAAGAGATGCGTCAGGTTCGGACCCCGAGGTTGACGTTAACGACATCTCTGGGGCCTCAGGGTATTGTATTGTCTGGTCGGTGTACGGTGAAGTTCATGTTCAATGCTTCGAACAAGAATATTTTTGTATGAACACGCCTTAATTATGGAAACGTTGCTTCAAATTTATGACTTAAGAGCAGTGCGTACTTGTGAAGATTATATTAATTTGTTTGCGTTGTATTATTGGATTTCATTATTGTGAGATTTACAGACGTTCGTCAAGGGTTTAAAGTCGCGATTGATCATTTTAAGAAACATTTCACGTTTCATGGAATCGATAGCATTTACTGAAAGGTCAAGTCAACTTCTAAAGTTCTCAAATACTCTTCAAAATATTTGAATAATGAAAATCCACGAGGAAATCTCAACTATCCCTGTTTGTGTTGATATTGACTAAGTTTTTGTTTTGAAATTATTTTACACGTTTATGTTATATACCTACGCTACATTAAATATTTCGCCGCCAAGAGTATCTCTGACATTGACTAGCTTCAAGTTCAGTTTTGGTTATTGTAAACGCCCTGACACACGAGCCGCTACAGCAGCGCTCCCATGTCTCCAGGGATGGCGTAATTGGTCGTCTGAAGACTGCGTGCGCTCCAAACCTCGATCCATTGCAGGGGGGAATCCAGCGTTCGCTTAATAATGAAGAGAAATGACAGCATCTTTTGCATTCATATACATAGCCGTGTTGCGAGAAGTATTGCCGCACATACTTTTTATCAGGCCGTCTCTATTGGCCGTCAATTAAGATGAATGAGTTTTTTCCACGCTTAAGGTCCTAAAGTTTAGAAATAGTTCATCAGAAATTACATTCAATTTCCTCAGTTAACGTTGGTTTTAAAATCGGTGACCGCATAGTAAAATCTATGACCGCGAATTACACACTTTTTCCTTCTTTTTTGTTTCTGTATGACTTTCACAAGACCTAGATGCAAAGCGAAATTTATGTACGTGATAGTGATAGCTCTTAATTTATGACAATCTTTGTCGCACTCCTCTTCGTTAAATTACCTAGTACGACGTTTTTTTACTTGAATTGCTTGCCCGAAAATGTGTAGTTTCTATTTAACCTACTTTTGGTCTCACAGCGCAGAGCCTTCGATTAATCCTGACGCAAACAGTTCACGTGCTAATGCAAATCTATGTTGCATCTTGCAGCTTATTGCCGCCGTAGTTTTGGTTAGCTTTTTTTCGTTTTCTACTCCCGCCTGTGTTCAGAAAATCCCTTCTTAACATTAGTCTCGTGAGGATAAATAATTGAATCAATTAATTTCAAATTGGCTGTCTTTGTTTAGAAGTATAAACAAATTTCAAGCCCCTCGTGTCTGACGTACACCAGTCACTCTTTAGATCAAGTTTTTCTACTCCTGCTATCGCCAGAAGCTCCCTCTGTCATTATTATTTCACTCCGGAATTCTCATTTCGCACACCATCTACATTTCATTCGACTCTGATTAACTTTAGCTCTCAAATCACCCTCGAGCTACACCTCCCGCTTCTAGACCTCACCCTCGCGCCTCTAAATCCGCCTGACAGGCCCGGAGACTTAATTTTCTTGAGGTATTTTTCTTCCTTTTGATATCAAATTTTGAGCACTCGGCGTCGGGGCCGCGAGTACCATTTGCATGAAGTGCAATCCGGAGCGGCAATAAGCGAACTTAGCACCGCCTCAATTAGTATTCCAGTGACGCAATTTTCGGCTCTACTGACTTGAGGTAAGAATTTGTGCCGGCCAGGTTCTAGTTGCTGCTGTGACGGCGATAAAGTGCCTTCCGCTGCCATCAGCTCCTCGACATTAATATCGCTTTGCGCTGCATCAAGTTGACGACAGAGAATATCATGCATTAATACTTTGAGAGATTTTTGGGTTGCCTTCTACGAGCATGATTTTCTTTATATATTCTTCCTGTATACTCATAGTAGATCAAGTGGGCACGTCCTCAGCCTGCACTCTGCACTCCTGTTCACTCCGAATATAAGGTTCTAGTCATGTGTGTGTTAATAAGGATTTATTCACTTTTTTGATATTTTTTGATTTACCGATGCTTCATGCGATTATTATTTTGGCTAGCAAAATTTATCTTTATTCGTATATCAGCTTCTATCCAAACATGCAGGCTTTGATAAGCCCAGGAAAATTTATGTGTCATCTGCACGTGTTAGTTGATATGATGTGTCTGTCCTTGAGTGTAGCCCTGCAAGAGAAGCCAGTCGCATGCGCTGCCTTCGTTGCGACTGTACACATCCAGGATGCAGGCTTTCTCTTCGCGTCATTGATAGTCCGCAGTGACGCAATCCATCATTTGGCGTCGTCCGAGCCCTTGATTAGATCTTGTCGTGTCTGAAATGCTGTCTCGATCTCTGACGCTCGCAGCCAAACCTCCTCGAGACGAATGGCTGCTGTTTCGTGCAGTCCGGCTATTTTTCATTATTTTTCTTATTCCTTACATAGAAACATAGAAAATAATAGAAACATTTTCCTTATTCCTTACATAGAATCAATTAGTTTTACTTATGTTCTTTATTGAAAAATCTCCATTTTACGTCTTAACTAGACCTAGGCTGTCATAATGCACGTGTATTTTATAAAATGCACGAAATTCCGGTGTATGCATAGCTACTGCTTTTGTTTTCGTATCAAGCGGGATGACGCGTATGATGACTCGAGTCACATCGTGTCCCATGGGGGACAGATATTCGGACAAGTCATTTCGCTGTCGCTCCACGGGCCCATAGAGCTGGTGGAGCTGTAGCAGCGGGGTATTCGGTAGCCGAGATCACCCTTTAGGTTCTATGAAAAGTTCGTTCTTGAAATTTTAGTTCTTCATAAGGTTGTCTAGACAGCTGGGGACAATATCTCAGGAATTTCGAGTCACGGCAGGAAATTTGTCCACATGCAAGCTTAGGTCCGTGACTATCAAGGCTCTCGTGCTGCAAGGAATAAAACAGGGGACGGCTACAGCCTTCATTATGAGCACGACCGTTACTCGAACCATGACCTAGGCATGTTATTTCTTTTTGTATCTAAATATTTTGTCATTTAAATAATCTATGACTTCAGAAGGATGTTTATGAAATAAAAACTTCCGCTAGAAACGATATAAATGTCGCCTACATAAGCGACATATTTTATGGCCGTTTTAAAGATCCATAATAAATTTGATTGACAGTACCTGTTTCACGCTCTTCATACATGAAAGAAACTGATGAGCAAATCTGCATCAGAAAATAACAAGAGTACATATGTGCTTGAAAATGAATAGTATACATCTTAACTCAATAATAGATACGCTACAGTTATATCATTTCCTTATCATGCAATTATGAAGCTAATTTATCAGGGCTATTTACTTTTCAAGTTCATTTTTGAACGGTAACTCAAAGGAATTTTTCAAGATATGCAGCATTGTTTTAGCAGTGAATTCCCTGGAGTTGCAGTCAGATTCTCCCTAAAATAAAATGGATATATACAATAATATTGTGAGGGTTATCGAAAGTAAAATTATACCGTATGAATAGTTAGCATTGCACACTTGAAGCTAGTGCGACGAGGAGTGACCTCAGTGTAATTAAAAGACTGAGAAGGTCTGATTATTCCTCTAATCGAAGTGATATATTGTAAGATGCTTCATCATATGATGCAGTTGTAAACGTAGCCTCAATTCTTTTATCTTGAAAGCATTCACTTATAATAAAAATAGCAGTTCCTAAATTTGTATACACCAAACAAGCGCGTCAAACACAAACACGCCTCAAATGCAATATTAATCTGTTAGTGGGTGATATTTCGCGGAGAAAATACAGCTATCTTTTCCAAGCGTGTGTCCAGTGCTAACTTGATCGGTGTTCAGTAACAGCTCGTCAACATGCAACCTAGTGTTTAAGTCGATAATTGAAGCTCTTGCGTCAGTTTATAGCGCCTCAATTCTGCCATTTCTTGGTCATTTCTTAGTCTAAATAAAGAGTTTAGTGAATATACCGCCTCTAACTTGCGAATGATTCCGCGTTGGTGGCCTAACTTTCATCGCAATCCATGAACAACTAAATTTCTACTGTTTTATGAATCTGAATGAACTTTATTCTACATTCCTACTTGATTTATTCGGTGTGCCGCGTATTCAACTATTGATTGAATGTACAGTTTGTAAACCCGGTCTTGTTTTCATATATGAGAGTCATTCGATATTAAAGCGAATTATATATTATCAGCTTATAATACAATTACAATAGATATTTAGATTATTGACTGATAATATCGGTAGAAATAGATAGCATAATTACCAAGTAATTCAAAGACAGTAGATGTACAAAGTTTAACAACTAAAATCGTAAAATTAAGTTATAAAATCGTATTGAATTTGTATATATACTGCTATATTTACCGATGTTTTATTTTTAATTCATTCCTCGAAATTCAGTAAAACGAGGATGATGTTCGAATATTACAATTACATATCACTAAAACACCACTATTATTAATTTTAAATGTGAGATTAATTCAAACAAGATTACTTCGTAATTCTCTCTATCGTTTTAATCGGTAGAAACTCGGCTTCTCTATCGGTAAAAACATCTCCATTGAATTTTTCTACATCTTCATTGAATTTTATTCTCCAGTCCAAGTTTCTCTTATTGTTTGTCTTTGTCATTGGCAAACAGAACACCATGTTACAATTTTATATCCGGGAATATTTCCTGCAAGAAAATGCGACAAACTAAAAACAACAAGATTTGTAGAACTTTTATAATTTTTTAATACGTTTTGTTATTATAAAGGCATCATCTCTCTTTCCAATTATTTATTCAGCAAAAAGCAAAATGAATCCACTCGCGAAATTCAAAATATTTTCCTCTTCCTTCCATCATTAAACTTCTTGTGCATAAAAAGTTTGTATGTTCCATAATTCCATTCCAGTTTTCCATTGACATGCTACTGAAAAAAATAATTGATGTTGATGCAGCAATCATAAATCAAAATGTAACGGCGTCATTACAATTAACAAGCGGCAATAATAAGTGTCTTTAGCTCGAGACTATATATACCATCTACCTCGTCAATTTGGCTGAAACATGGCTGAGGTCGGGCACGTAAGTGGCATTCACATCTAGTATTTAGATCATCAACTACTTTACCGGTATTTGAGGTTGTTTTTTAAATATTTTTATCACTACATGCGTGTGGCAGTATATAAATATATGTTATTAATTTGTGAGGTGGCATTGTCGGTGGAAAAGTTTCGTGCGGAAGAAACTTGAATTAATGTTGGCTTCAAAACAATATCGGTGAAATAAAGCGAAATGCTCTGATACGAGCGTCGGAATGTCATTTTGCTGCATTAAGTTAATTCAATATTATATAGAGGCATTTCGGGGGATAAGCAGGAAATATTTTGATTTTATCTGAACTTGAATTGAAATCATAATCATTCCTTATGAGAGTAAAATAAGCAATTAGCAAAAAGACATTTTTACCGTGATTGATTAACTATAACTACGATGAATTGAGAATGAGATGATATATGAGTTATTGGATAATAATGCAGTAAATATGTGTTTTTGGAATACCGAATTATAAGAAATCCTAAAAATATATCAATAATATTATTTTTTTATTCTTAAATAAAATTATGATCTGATTCTCCTTAACCGTTTCCCGAAGCTTTCAAATTTGATAAAATTTTCGTAACATTTCGTTATTATTTGAACATGTTCAAATGTTCATAAATACACTTATTCGATATAGATACTACTAATATTTGACTATATGGCACAAAAATTTTTCGATGTTCAGCCATGAAACAGTAATTATTGAGTGTTCCGGACATGAAAAAAGTAAAAAAACTCAAATCGAATACCCAGTGTTGGAGCGAAATTACAACAATATCTTTACGTCAAAATTACTGATATTGATTTAAAGCATGCCAATCCATGCCATGCAACTGTATAGGCAAACCCATGTGCATCTAAAACAAACCATACGACGACGAGTAAACAACCAGAGTAAGTGTAAACTGTAAAGCATGGCTTACAACCCTGAGCAGACCAAGCTCTGTATGTAAAGCATGCCTTACAACCCTGAGCAGACCAAGCTCTGTATGTAAAGCATGCCTTACAACCCTGAGTAGACAAAGCTCTGTATGTAAAGCATGCCTTACAACCCTGAGTAGACCAAGCTCTGTATGTAAACACCCCTAAACACCCTGGAGTACCCTAGTCTACAAACCTCAAAACCCCCTCAAACACCCAAATATACCCCAATCTACAAACTACCAAACACCCTAATGTACCCTAATCTAAAACTACTAAGCAGCCTAATATATCCTAATCTAAAAGCCCATAAGCCCCCTAGTGTACCCTAATTTACAAACCCCTAAGCACCCTAGTGTACCCTAATCTACACACCCCTAAACACCCTAGTACACCCTAATATACCCTAATCTACAAACTCCCTAGCACCCTAATGTACCCTGATCTACAAACCCAAAGCACCCTATAGTACACTCTAATATACCAACCTTACCAACACTCCTGCAAGATGTGTCCTGCAGACATCGTGCACCACCCATGTAGGACGCTCGCTGGAGAACAAGTCATGAGATCCTACATAGGATCCGACAGCTCTGACCAGAATAGCTTGTTACCGCGCTCCAGTTAAGCTTCATAGCTCCATTATATTTATAATTGCGTATCTGCTCGTCGACTCACAGAGCGCAGTAATTAAAATCATTCAAAGACACCGGATTTCTCCGCAGTCCATTGAATTTCCGTTTTCTCAGAGGTTCAGGACCAAACTATAGTCGTATGTCTCGATATTATGAATTGTTTCGAATGAATATTGAACTATAATAGGGTAAATTGTTTGTTTATAAGTGTCTTATGAAATCAGAAATCTTTCATAAATATACGATAATAAAGTAACTAACTTCAGATATATGTCTTATAGGGCAACGTGGGGCAGCGCGCCCCCCACTTTTTTTAAACTAAATTTTTGATGAAGTTTTAATTGATACGAGGTGGTTCTTTGTTTTGTTTAAAGGTGCAACTAATGAGGAATGTATGATGTGAATTAGACGCCTATAGAGTTATTCAATTTTTAATGAAACACTATTTTGTAAAAAGTGTTAAAATGGGCCCATTGCCCCACCCCTGGGGCAATGGGCCCATGGGCTTGGGGCAAGGCGCCCACCCTTGGTCCCTTTACCACAATTGCATATTTTTCGTTTAAAAATGATAAAACAACACTTTACAGTTAAAAATAAGAAAAATGTAATAAAAAATATGTAAACTACCAAACACCCTAATGTACCCTAATCTACAAACTACCAAACACCCTAGTGTATCCTAATCTACACACCCCTACGCACCCTAGTACACCCTAATATACCAACCTTACCAACACTCCTGCAAGATGTGTCCTGCAGACATCGTGCACCACCCATGAAGGACGCTCGCTGGAGAACAAGTCATGAGATCCTACATAGGATCCGACAGCTCTGACCAGAATAGCTTGTTACCGCGCTCCAGTTAAGCTTCATAGCTCCATTATATTTATAATTGCGTATCTGCTCGTCGACTCGCAGAACACAGTAATTAAAATCATTCAAGGGCACCGGATTTCTCCGCAATCCATTAAATTTCATTTATCTCAGAAGTTCAGGACCAAACTATAGTCGTATGTATCGATATTATGAATTGTTTCGAATGAATATTAAACTATTATAGTTAAATGGTTTGTTTATAAGTGGCTTATCGGATCATAAATCATAAATCAGCATACGATAATAAAGTATGTAAGTTAAAATATATGTTTCACATTTATTATGAGAGAAACCAGTAAAACAGGAATAAATTAATTGCTTATCTTTTAAAATTGAGCTGATGTCAAACCTGCAACACAGTAATTCGGGACCTGACAGCTCAGGAACTTCGAGTCGCGATAATTTGCACAATGCCTAATCCTGTTGACACTTTAGATTATTATAGTGGTCAATAATGCATCACTGTTATGTTCAGTACTGCGCCGTCACCAAAATATCCCATGCACCATAACCAGGGTATGCACCACTATACCATCATCACTACATTAATATACCAAACTTCATATATCATAATGGTCCGTATCACGTCACGGACATCATTATATAAAAAAGAACACATTAATTATTATTTGGACTGTCATTTTATCATGATCTTTATGTGTTCATTCATGCCATGAAAATCATTACAGGCACAGACATTATCGCTTTAATTTACTTCGCCATGTCATCAGTATCATTTCCATTGCCATGTCATCAGTATCAATACAGTCAAAAACATTAGAACTATAAAAATGCACATCATTTTCCTTGGTCAAAAATTCTCAACATAATATTCACTGTTACGTCATCTCCAACATTGCGTTATATACAAACATCATCACCGTAATGAGCTATGTCATCATCATAATCACCATAGGCCCAATCATCGTGATGCGTCTCACCACAACATTTACATAGAACTTCGGCAGAGCCATTTTTTCCAAGCGAAACCACAGCAAAGCCACAAATTCCTTAAAAAAGTCCTTTCTGTACTAAATATTTTCTAGCATCAGTAAGACTGAAGAACTTGACTATAGAAAATTTTGTCAGTTATTGTTAGCAAGAATGATGCAAAACATTAACTACGGAAATCCTGAATTGCGCTAAATTAGGTGGGTTTTCTTTCAATAAATAATATTTTTGTTATTATTGATCACTTCGCCGGAACATTTATAAGCATACGGGAAACTAAGTTAATATAACTTCCCAGCTCTGATTTCTATCTTCTTAAGTGAGTTTTACATGCTTAGTCTCATCTTAAAGCTGACATTCTGAGCTTTTCAACGATACCACTGCGATCCATTTACGTCAATATTTACGCAAACAGCGGGGCTTTAACGGGGGGCGGGGGGTGGAGTTCCTTCACAAAATAGACCAAAGGTAATTCACTCGCTGAGACTACAAATATTGGTGTATCTGGCATCAAGCTGCAGTCACCCTCTTCGCTTTGTGAGGAGTGGTGTTCTGCAAGTCGCTCTTAGCATCCTTGAGTGGGATTAGGCTACAGGAGCCTGTAGTTTGGTAGCTATGCTACATTTAGTGACTTTTTCAAGGCGCGCGGAACTTTGTCGCGCCGTCCTGATAAGTTCAACTTTTTGTCACGGAAAACCTATCTCCTCCTAGAGTTTTGAAGCTACAGCAATGAGACATGTACCATTCTATTCGTAAAGACCATACCTATGCAGTAACACGGTCCTTTTTTTAGATTTGTGCATAGTTTGGATTCAAAATGGGGGGGAAGGGGGGGGGGGAATGAGAAAAAATGAAAAAAATGGAAAAATGCTTGTGAAAAAAAAAACTGAAGCAAAAATCAAAAATCGGGCCGTGTTACTGCATTGGTATGGTCTTTACGAATAGAATGTTATATGTCTCTTCGCTGTAGCTTCAAAACCCTAGGAGGAGATAGATTTCTACAGTACCCCCTTTTTTGTCCGTTTTCTATGAATGTCACGTTTTCTATCAATTTTTTCGAAAAAATCACACGAACAAAAATGTCTTAGAATTCTGTTTTACATAAGTGTACCAAGTTTCAGAGTGATCCGTCCATAAACAAAAAAGTTTTTCTGGAGGGTATACCTCCCCCTTAATATACCAAACTTCATAGTATATCATAATGGTCCGTATCACGTCACGAACATCATTATATAAACAAACAAAAACACATTAACTATTATTTGGGCTGTCATTTTATCATCATCTTAATGTTCTCATTCGTGCCATGAAAATCATTACAGGCGCAGACATTATCGCTTCAATTAAAGTTCGCCATGTCATCAGTATCATTTCGGTTTAAAACATTAGAACTATAAAATGCACTGTCACATCGTCTTCGTTATTGCAAGCCTAAATATCATCTCATTAATATGAACTGCCACACCAACATCATAGTTTTACGGACAATCATTATCATCATCTTTCATGGGTAAAAATTCTCAACATAATATTCACTGTTGCATCTTCACCATCATTGCGTATACAAACATCATCACCGCAATGAGCTATGTCTTCATCATAATCATCATAGGTCACAGTGATGCGTCTCACCACAACATTTACATAGACTTCGCCAGAGCCATTTTTTCCAAACGAAACAAAAGCAAAGCCACAAATTCCTTCAAAAAAATTCTGTCTGTACAATATATTTTCGAGCTTCAGTAAGACTGAAGACTATAGAAAATTTTGTCAGTTATTGGTGGGATGAGTGATGCAAAACATAAACCACGGAAACCCTGAATTGCGCTAAATTAAGTGGGTTTTCTTTTAATAAATAATATTTTTCTTTATTATTGATCACTTCGCCGGAACTTTTCTAAACATACGGGAAACTAAGTTAATTTAACTTCCCCGCTCTGATTTATATCTTCTTAAGTGAGTTGACGTTTTATTTTAATTTATCGCCCATAATTTTTGGGTTTTCCATAAATTTTCTGTTGACATCTGCAACAAATTTGTTCGTTCACACGAACCATACACTAGGAAATGAATATCGTGAACACCGTGTATACAGAGTATACAATTGAGCACCTGCGCATCTGGACCATCATACGTCTGAGTGCTGTCCATCAGCAGGCTATTCTGTGTGCTGTCCATCAGCATGCTATTCTGTGTGCTGTCCATCAGCATGCGGTTCTGTGTGCTGTCCATCAGCATGCTGTTCTGTGTGCTGTGCTGTCCATCAGCATGCTATTCTGCGTGCTGTCCATCAGCATGCTATTCTGTATGCTGTCCATCAGCATGCTATTCTGTGTGTTGTCCATCAGCATGCTATTCTGTGTATATTCTCGGAAAAAATCGACTAATATTTCGTGTATATAAAATTTTTCATAGAGGCACAATTCATTTTTTTTTCTAGCATGCATCTGATATCTAATTCAGTTTTTATTTAGTCAAGATATTGTCTTATTTATGGCAGGTTTTATTTGATATGTCTGCATAACAAAATTTAATTTTTTTACATTCTATTCAGTACAATTTGGGGATTTATTGTTTTGTCATAACGATCATGAAGTGTATTTGTTTAAACAGTAACATGTTTTCATCATGAAATAATGTGGCTACGTTGAGCTACTAGTAATGGAGTGAATGCTTTTGGCTATAGAGAAAAAATGCACATGAGGCAATTCGTCTATTTTGTGCCTCTCACCAATAAATATAATGGCATTTGCATTGAAGTTATATTTGAATTAATATTTTTAATATTCAGCAGCATCTGTCAATGATTCGTCGGTGAACAAAATAATCCCTGTCGTTGTTGTTCAATATATTTAGGTTTGTGATCCTGCAGATATTTAGAGTTCATTGTCGGTAAGTATTTTGGACTGGAATGATAATTTGAGACATCCTATCTTCATTAAAGTCTAGACCTTCAATAGGAATGACTCCGGAGATGCATTGAGTGACTGAAGGAATGCGAAGATCGCTGCGTTTATAACAAGACGCTCGGAGATGCTGTCGCGAGAACGAAGACGCAAGAGTCACTTTTAATAAATAAAAGATCTGAAAAATCTTATTTATAATAAACTGAGAAATTACATAGGGCAAAATAATATAATAGAAACGAACAATCAAGGTCAATCAAAGCTTGGTTGTAATTATTTCTTGTTAAAGGCCATGCATAACGATTACATGGCGAACAATTAACACTGCGAATGATGAAAATTCCTTGTTATAACTACAGAAAACTGTATTGTAGATCTGTTATAAATTATTTTAAATCTGAGTTGTACGAATTTAACGCTGAAACTTACTTAAAAGTCAACATAGTAAGCTGAGGCACTGGAATATATTTACAAAAGTATTACAAAATTATTTGTAATACTTATTTGGTAAGTATATATTTCAATGTTCACTTACCAAAGTATTACAATATTTTAACTCCTTTGAAACGAGCCCTGTATTCTGATTAAGGGTGTTTTCAAGTTTAAAATTATTATTAATTGGATTTTCGTATTTATACTCCATGCTCCACCTGTTGAGGGATTTCGACATCTGCAGCAACACGACATGTGTAAAGAGCTGTAAGATTTATTATTTATCTTTTTTATTTAAATCCTCATAAAATCTTCACAGTTGCGATCATGAGTGATAATGAATAAATTTACTTTTCGTTCCTAAATTAACGGTTAACAAATTATCAATACGTGGACCGGATAACTAATATTTTTTTCTCTTGAGAAAATAATTAGTGTAATTAATTATTAGTGTAATATATATTAATTAATTATTAGTGTAATTTAATACACTAATTAATTATTAGTGTAATATATATATATTAGTGTAATTAGTAATTAATTAGTGCAAAATTAGGTTGGGAAGACTTCATCCGCTCAATTTGGTGGCAAGAAAAAATCTACAGCATTGTTTCTACAGCAATGGGTAATATGGGCAAAATTTAAATTTTTTATACTAAAACTCATTAATGTTTTAGTTGTTCCGAACGTTTGTTAAATGAACACCGAAACATCAATCCGATAGTTGTGAACTCTTTGCCTAGTTGTTTAGTCTGTCAATGCCAAGAACTTTAGAAATGGGAGAACTCTTTCAAAAGTAGAAACAATTTGTCTATGCATCAATCTGGAGTCAGCGTTCGATCGTATCTTTTGGCAGCATTATTTTTAAAATTAGATTTAACGAATTAAGGTATCAAGTTGTCATTTCCCAGCTCATTTTTTGCTAGTGATATATGATTAAATTATCACAATTTCTTTCTGGGTAAAAAATCTAAACGGTGGAAAATTTGTAACATCTCATTCTTCTTCTCTAATTACTATATCACTAAAAAATGAAAGTTTTTGAGACATGGTCAGTTCAGAGACATGAAAATAAGCTCCCGAGATTATGAGAGCGATAGTGATCCTGAATAAATTATATGAGAAAGTAACCAACTCACTCAACGTACTTAACCATACATGAATAAATATTGAGTGTGGATACTTAGGCCTCGGCAGTAAGATGGTTACATCGCTGCCTTTCAAACCACAGCGACAGTCTTCAGTAAAAGCCTTTGGTTTCTTTAGGCCTTGGCTTGGGCAGGCGATGTGCGATGCTTGGCTCCGTGAAAATTTAGAGGTTCAGAACAAAGATGTCTTTATCCCCGAGGTTTGATGAATTACCAGCGAGTGGTCTAGTGAGCCTGTTTGTTAGTGTCTTCCTTAAGTGGTCTACTTGGTCTGCGCGTGCACACTCGAGTCTGTACATAAACTTCTTACACGGTCATATGGCGTGAAGCAGGATACGAGAAACATCCACTTTCGGTTGAATTCAATTCCGTAGTGGCATCTTCTTAATTAATACCATATATGTACATCTATGTTGATCAACTTGAATAATTCTTTATAGCTTTTAGCGAACATCTGCTGAACTAATACCAAATGAACAGCTAAGTCGGTGAACTTCTTGTTGCTTTTTAGCTAATTTAATTATGAACAGTTTTTCCCAGCCTTCGATTTTTTGACTTAAACGTAATTTACTTCCTTGCTGTTTTTCGATTAAATTTCCAAGTTTTTTCGATGCGTACTCTATACCATGGCGGTGATTCTATGATTCATGTTAAAAGGAAGCTAAATCCAGTTTCTATTCATATATTCGTTTATGTCGTCACTTTTATCGATCGCCTTGAAATCTGAAGCAAGAAATACCACAATATTTTATTCCATTTGCACAGCTGGTAGCAGAATTGCGTTGGACAAAAATTCTGCATTGATTTTATTCGCAATTTGCAAATTTTGCGGGGCAAATCCCACTCATCGCGATGGAGCACAATTTTTTGGACCATTTTAACAATCGACAACACTATGGTCTGTTTATTGTGTTATATACAAAATATTAATATACAAAACCATTGATTATTATTATTAAAATACAAAAACATAAATAATATAATCAAATGAATTCATCAACAGAAAGCTAACTTCAAACAAGCCAGCGCTGAAATCGGTCTCTATTTTTACGACGCGCACTGAAGGTGCGTTAACGAGAAGCTTTCTCCAGCATTACGACATCATTTGGGCTAAATTAATTGCTAACAAGCTCGTTTTTATACGCAGGAAGCCGTGCTTCGTTTCCTTGGGTTAAGCGTCGCGGGTTGCCGTGCTGCTGATAAGCCCTGAGCGCAGGATAAGGCTTTGATAACACGGGTCAGAGGCCGTGTGCCTCGATGACGCCAATTAAATTGCCCTCATCCTTTGTATTCTGTCTGCTCGTAATCTCGTATTGCAGATCAACAGTGAATTTAATACGCGATACTCTTTCTGTTTGCTCGGGATCTCGTATTGCTGATCAACAGCGAATTTAATACTTGATCCTCTTTCTGTTTGCTCGGGATCTCGTATTGCAGATCAACAGCGAATTTAATACTTGATCCTCTTTCTGTTTGCTCGTTATCTCGTATTGATGATCAGTTACAAATTCAAAGTTTCTGCCTTTGCTTGCCTTGCTATTTGCGCGTGATCTCGCATTTTTGTTCAACAACGAATTTTAATTTTATCCTCTGACTTCATTCTGTTTGCTCTGGAACTCATGTAGCTGATCTCCAGTAAATATATATTCTATTTCAACGAGTTTTTTCCCTGCTGTTGTCCTTTCTGGACGCCAAAAAATTATAAAACTCTATTTAAGGAAAAAAATGTTGAGGTTTTCTTCTCCAACGTAGAGGGCATAAGATTACTCGAATGGCATCAAATTGCTCGGCAGAGTACAAAAAAATAAAAATATGTGACGACTGCTTGAATCAGTATAAAAGATATAAATTTGCATTGCTAGCTTAACTTCGAATAAACTATTCATTGAAAATAATAACTTACTTTAATTTTTTTTCATAAACTTCTATATTATATTTCGACCATTTCTTAAACAATACACATTGTATACTTGATCCGAGTTTTAAGAGAAATAATCTAATTTTTTTCCAATGTGAAATACAAAATTCCCAAAACTTTAGAGGGAAACCTTAATAAACTACATGTATTTAAGAAATAAAGTTATGATATGGAAACTAATAAGTGAAAATAAAATGACTAAATTAATGTCTTGCATGTTAAAAGAATCAGTGATGGTTTTGGCCATCGTGGCACGTCAAGCTGTTAGAATATGTATATGCAAGCAAAAAATCACGTTCTGCAGAATAAATAATGAATAAATCTACTTCTCTTAAATCTTCACGTTCGTTTATTTATTCATGAAAGCCTTTTACATTTGCTCAATTTTTTTTAGATTGATGATTGATTTAAGAGACAGTTTTGGACTAATATCTATTCAATTTATCTTCGGATAATTTGTCAAGATGCTATTGTTCATTTCCAGCAGGTTTTCAAGGTTAGAAAAAATCAGACATTTTTTCCAGATTTACTGATCGAAGACTATTTTTTAGCGCAGGTTTTACACTGATATTTCAATACCGGAATCTCAGGTATATGTATTAAAAAAGCCCTAGTATTATGAGTAATAATTTATATAATTCACTTCATTACATGAAAGAAAAATTGATCATTTAGTTTGAATTCTAGTAATTTTTGGGAACCAACTAGCTGTGTCGCTATATATAGCTACCATAATTTCAAGGCACAACTCAATTTTATTCTGTTTATTTGTTTGTCAAAATTTCAGAAATTAGACTGTACAATTTATTTTTCCTCTCCTCTAATCATTTTCAGATTCAAGCGAATTAAAAACTATTCAATTTCGTTAGAAATAATTACATACGAAACGTATATCAGAGTTTATTTGTGTCTGTGAGGATACTTGTGTAGGGGTGTCGAAGTTTGAGATATGCATAACTCTTGATAAAAATTAACGAGATATAAACAAAAGTTGTTTTTTGACTGAATTAGCTGGGCGTAGGTGCTATGCACTGCATTTATGTCTCAATAACACGTAATTACACGATTACAATTAGCAGGGTTATACACTACATGGGCTATACGCTACATGTGCCTCAGTTGCGATAGAATAAAAAAAGGGAAAACATTTCAAAATCATGTTTTGAAAACACTTCCATGTCGTTGTATAATTTCAACCAATTACAATTTCAAGCTTAAACGTTTCAGAATATGATTTTTTTGCCAATATTATATCCCTAATAACGATTTCTGTCTGATATTAATTGATTTTTTTAATCTAGCTTGGTTACGATTGGTCATTGAAAAGTAGTTAAGCCTTCACAATTGGTTCTAGAATGAAGCTAACAATTATTTTATTAATTTCGCCGTTTTTCATTGCACAGTTGCTGTTCAATTTTGTATATATGAAATAAATTTAAAATGAAACCATATATTGATGGGCATTAATAACTCCACATACATATATATAAATTCCCAATAAATGTCTTGCAACAATGTGATCAAAAAGGCACGTATAAATTTTACAAATTTTGTTTAAAAATTATTTTGACAAGTTATGCACTATACAATCTAAACCAGAGCATGTGACTTGCTGACAATAATTCAAGTATAATATTTAACGGATTGTTTGAAGAAGCGTCGTCTGTCTCGTGTCAAGCTCGTGCTCGTCTTTGTTGCTTCAGTTAAGTCATTACAGAGCGAAAACAAAGCTGCCTTTGAGCAAGCTTCTCTAGTAGCCAGACCTGTTCTGAAGTCTGCCACATAATGCGCCTGTTGCGTTCAAAACCTGGAAAAAGTAATAGTTTAAAAAAGTGTAACGAAAATTTTACCGGTCATTTGTTACAATTTTTTTGTGTATCAATTATCGAAGTTTTTGAATGATGAAATTAGTATTGATTTGTGAATTTATAACATGGTGCAAATTTTCGTTTTGTTTTGTGTTTTTATGAATGAAGGGAGGATTTATTCCGATGCTAACTTACTTACTTATCAAACCAGTACATTCAAAATCTCCATGAAATTTAATTAATGCAAATTTTCATTCACATGCTTCAGCTGTTACGGAATAAATATGGGCAAACGATAAAAGACACATATGATGAAATGAAATTTGCATTGTACTGCAGGCACATCACAGAACCAAGTGATATCACAAATTTGCATTAAATTTGTGATATTTAAGGCCATCAAACATGGCACATGTGATATATATAGTTAGGAATTTAAACTGGAGCACGGGTGGTTTTTCACATTTTCTTCGTGTTTAATCTAATAAATTACAGTGCAGAGTTTAAGCTTTTACATTTCCTATTACAAAAAAATACTTGGCAATTTTTTTATTTATTGCTTGTATCATATTTTTAAATTAAGTTTAGGCCATTTATCGAAAGGGGAATTGCACACTTGTCAAGCAAGCATTTAATTGAACAACAAAAGTTAGCTTCATGTAATGCGTCGCAGAGTTTGAGAACAAACGGAATTTATAAATTCAATATCGGTATGTTCAAATTTTCTATAGATAGTGTTCTAATCTGAACGTCAAGTTAAATAAGCTAATTAGACTAAGCCCCACCATTCAAGCCGATGGTTTACCTGGAAATTCAATTCATTCCTATAAATTCGCAAGAATTTTAAGTGCTCGTTTTTTGTGAAGAGCTTTATATTTTGTTCCGGAAAAGAACCAGTGAGACTTAGTTGATGACTTGTCTTCCCATTAAATATTATTCAAATACAGTAATGCTATTAGGTCGTTAAATTTACCCTTTTTCACCATAATTGCAGTTAATTTTGCTCAAATGAAGAATGAACACTTTTTAAAATGTCATTTACATGTTTTAATTATGTCTCTGTGTTCATGATTTTTTCTACTACATGATTTTGAACAGGGGAGAAATTTAATTAATGATTTCCTCGGTTTAAAAAAAATATTGTTTATGCAAAAAGTTGCGGGTCGCTTTCATGTTCACGGTTGGGAAGTAATAGCCGTGATAGTTAGTTATTGTTCACAATACTGAGCAGTGAAGGGTGAGCTTAAATCGTCTGTAGACTGTCAAAACCGGCAATAATGGATGATATTTGTTGTCAACTTGTCATGTTTGAACGCTCGCTCCAAACACCTGCAGTCGCGTTGACTGAACGTATTCTAAATTCATTGATGTTGTTCGTACCGTGGGAGCAACCTAGAATTTGCATTCAACGTCAGACCGAAATTATTTAGCCACGCCTGTGTCAACTAAAACCCATTATTCAATTTTACTGTGTTTGGATAATCACAGTAATATTGTAATTTATTGTAATCAACCTTGCAACTGCTGCATATATTTTTTAATAGCAATCGTTCCTTCTTTTCCCTTGCTGTATAATTTTTGTGACTTTGTCACGAAAATTCATCATTCATCATTCATCAAATTTATCATTAGCACACGAAAATTCATCAGTAGCGACAAAGAATCAGTCTCGGTCAAACGATAGCTGAGATTAAATCGAGGTTTTTCTTTGAAGCGCATTTCCTGATAAATTGATAAAGTTTATATTTTTCTTAATATATCAGATATCTCACTTTTTATCTATTAATAATAATTAATTGATTTAATTGTTTGACTTGTTTTAATTTAATTTGGTTTTTATCTCCTGGCCTATCAAGCACGCCATAAGAAAAAAGGTTTGACTGTATTATACAAACTTTTCATCATCCGTCCGCTGTAAGAAAAAAATTTCTTTCAAATAATTCCTGTTTTTAATTTTTTCTGAAAAAAAGTCTCATTCTAAGTTAATGTGCAAATACCCAGGAATAACTCAATTAAATTTCATCAATATTCAGCAACCTGACGTGAGCCTCAAAAATAGCCCAGTAGAGGGTATACGCGTGCTCGTTAGGACGCAAGGGCAGCTCCATTCTCTGCCAATTGAGCGTAGCGGCTGAGAAATCTGTTGAAAAAGTTTCGAAATTGGTAAATCTGCAAGATTTTTGCTTTTCTTTATATGTAAAGAACATCCAAATTGACGAAGAAAACGAAAAAAATCGCAATGTGCATCAAATAAAAAGCATTTTTCGAATTTAAAATTTTCATGTTGATTTTTCATTAACGAATATATGTAAATGAAAAATTACTGCAATTAACGAACTGCACAACTTGAGCATGTCATAAAAAATACTCTACCTCTTCAAAAAACAGAATAACAAAATTCTTGGAGACAATTTGCAATTTTTTCAGGTAAAATAGCAAAAAAACACACGTAAACAATGTAATAAAATTTTACAAATCATTCTATTAAATTTACCTCATTTTGGCTGCATTTCCTTCTTTTAGTTACCGTATCCTTCTTCAATATCTTTGTCTTCAATATCATTTCATTTAATTTACCTCGTTTTGGCTGCATTTCCTTCCTTTAGTTACCGTATCCTTCTTCAATATCTTTGTCGATGATTTTTCGCTAATTGCCAGTGGCGTGCGAAGGCGCCGTGTCAGGCCGCGGCCACATTGAGACCACAAGGCGGCCGAAGAGGCCAATTTAGCGATCGGCTGCCCTCGAAGGCGTCCGAAATAACTGAGTGCCGGTGACCCTTGAGCCGCATTAGTGAGCCGTACAGGCACGCAACATGTGCGCGTGTCTGCCATGTGGTCCCAAAAACCAATACAACTCACACTCATACAAATAATTGCGTCAAATTGTTCTCCGCATAGTGGTAGACTTTAATTCTTACGCATAGCACGAGCACAGCGTACGCGGATATCGCACTTTTGCTGGCCCGAACTGGGCATGCAGGATGACCTACTCACTAGCACGTGTATTATTATTTGGACAACATTTCACTCATTTCTATGAGTGTACGCATTCACTTCAACAATGACACTTGCATGTTGATAGTCCCAGTCAAAACAAGGAACGCATGTACAGCTGAATATATATGTTGATAATAAGATATTATTGTAACCTAAGACCTTTCATGCATGCAAGCATTCATGTTTTATTCGCAGAAAAAGAATTCACAGCTGTCCGAGCTCTTTTTGATGGTTCTAATTCACTATTGGGTTTTTCCACACTGAAATTCATTAATTTTTTGCGATGATGAATTTGAAAATTTGAAAAACGCATGCCGATCGAAATTTTTAATCAGGCGGTTTAAATCAGACTATTTATTTAATCAGACTGTTCTATACTTGCGTAGAATGGTGGAAGCTGCTCTTAGGAGTGCTATTAATAAACGCATTATATGAATATATTAATCAGTAATCTGCTTTGTTCAGCTGCTGATGAACGATTACTTAGCCTAAATTAATGGAGCAGAACATTAGTCATAATTCTTAGGCTTTATATGCATATATTTCTGGGACATTCGTTCTTACTCTGCAGTGAGAGTCTGTCTTGGTGTGTTCAATTAAAGGCAAGGGTTTTACATGTTGATAAAAAATATAACTCCGTACTCACTGCAGTGAGTGACATAGAGCGCATTTTCTCAGAATCGACGATAACGTGAAGTCACGGACGGACAGACAGACGGACGGATGGACGGACGGACATGACGAGCGCAATATAGGGCATTTTTTCCATATATGAGAAAATGCGCTAAAAAACGGCAAAATCCTCTAAAATTCACAGAACGCTATAATGTCTGCATATGCTTCACCGGACTCGTCAATGATTAATAATAGATACATATCAACCCAAGATAACTTCTCTCCAACAAATAAAACTTGTCATTAAAACTTTGCTTTTCGCTTCCATCAGGCCGTATATGAATCACCTCCATATATTCTCCTCACTGAAGAAAAGGTACTCAAGCATCATTTATTTTAGGCTCGTGCCATCCCTCGGTTCCGGATGTAGCCCGGTTGACCTTTTCGAGGTCGCTTTTCTGAAGCTCTTCATTATTTGCTCTAAAAATCCTTTTGTTTCGTAGGCAAAACAAATGACTTCTTTTGGTACACGTGCTGAACTTGTCTAGAAATTTGTTCCCTGCTAATTAGCGAGCAAAATTTTTCATGTTGATGAGGTGCGAGCTCTTCCTGCTGCTGTGACTTGAGAAGACAAACATGAAAGTTTAGCGATATTTTTTTAATTGTGATGTCTAATTCTGGCACTATAAATCTATATTTCTGAAATTGAATGGTATTTAAAATTCAGATTTAACTATTTTCTTACAAGGAATATATTTTAAAAATAACACTGGAGGAACATCAGTTGTACGGATAATTTGATTTTGGTATATTTACATATCAGTATTTATAATTCAATATGAGGTTAGTTCACATTTTCATGTTACATATGCAATTTGTCCAACATTTGAGATCCATTCAGAACGAGGCTCATATAAATTTCAGAGCAAAGAACCGACAGCTTCATGGGATGCCAATATGGGCAAAAATTAAATTCTTAACAAAGTTTTCAAGCTTTTATTGGAAGATATGCATCAGCTATAACCGAATTAGTATTATAATAAGTCAGACGGAACAACGTTATCTGAATAAATCAATTGAGAATTCCAATGCATTAACATCATCTGAAAATGTCTATTTTCAAATAATTATACTTTAAAGTCGATTTTCGCCCTCCGCGCCAGTGTCCCTTTCGACAAGGTATATCGGCATCGAATAAAAAGTTGAATAGAAATATTAGAAAAATCCTATTATCCACACATCTATCCAATCCACACATCTACCCAATCTACACATCTATCCAATTCTCACATCTATCCAATCCACACATCTATCCAATCTACACATCTATCCAATTCACACATCCTGCATCACATCTAGTCATGCAATAACACATCTATCCAATCCACACATTCATCCAATCCACACATCTATCCACTCTACACATTTTTCCACTCCACATACCCTGCAACAACACAACTACACACCTATACACTACACATGCCACACACCAGGAACTCTTGCTTGCGTGACAGCCTAACCCGTCAAGGCAGACATCACGAGTTCTTATCTCGAGCAAATAATCTGTAGTAATTCAGTGCACCTGAACCATTAATTGTGCATGATTTTGCATATTGCGCATGGATGTTCATTGCATTAACTCAACGCTTTCACACAGTGATTGTGCACCTGCGTGCTGCAGTTCAGCACAACGCTATTTGTACGTACTGTAAAAGTATAAAAGCAAAAAGCCTTGCCTTTACATTTCACAATTTATCACTTCTACAGTCGCACGCTGTAGTTCAGTACAACTTTTTAGCCGCTTTACAGTCGCAAGCAGCAGTTCGGTACCCTATTTAGCAGCTTTACAGTCGCACGCTAAAGTTCTGAACCACTTTTGACAGTTCTGTAGGCTCACGCTATAGTTCTGCACATAAATATAGCTGTTCTACACTCGCATTTACATCAGTTTTACATCAGCACTTCATACGCGTAGTACAGTCTGCGTCTGTGCGTGGTTTTCTACACACATGTGTAACAGTTGACACCTGCCTGTGACATATACGCACATAGTTACGCTAAATCTAGATGTGCGATCATATTTTGTATGTGTCGGATGAACAATCAAGATCCCTGCACACGGCAGGCTTGGAACCCAGCCTGAATTTATACGTATATGGCACACTATGAATATAATATTTCTCTAACGTGAATGACCAACAATCTTTGCTTTATTTATGGCTGCTCTAC
>NW_025943778.1:0-66874 GCF_000764305.2 Hyalella azteca | reverse complement strand
TCAATGATATTGTGCCCGGCACAGTATTTTGTCTGTCTCTTATACACATCTAGATGTGTATAAGAGACAGGCTCTGTACGCAGGCTTCCTTTAATGCTGTTCTCTTGTCCGGCGAGCCTGCGTCAAACCCACGTAAAAGATATAACTCTTATAAAAATAACTAAATAAATAAATGTATTAAATATATTATCCGTATATATATCCGTATAATATAATATATTATAATGTATCTGTATATATTATATATAATATATTAAAATTTATTTATTTATTATGAATAATTTTGACTCATAATGTTATAAATTTCATAATAAATATTGTTGTGTCTAAAAATTTATTATTAATAATTTTAGCTCGAATATTGTAACGCCTAATAATTCATTATAATTTTTTTGTTGAGTTTAGCTTTTTCAACCAATTTTCGTATGTCGTTGGTTTGATTACGACTCAGTTTCTTTATTTATTGTTAGGCTCCTGATTATTTTAGTGTTGTTTTCTTATTCGATTTTTCTCATGGTTTTGCTCAAAACGAATTATCAATCGTTAACGAATGCATTAAGCGAGACGACAAGGGTGTTTGTTTGTTTAAAAAATTCATTGAAACATGCATATTTGAAATCTACTTTAAAATTAAAAAAAAATAAAAAAAAATAAAAATTAAAAAAAATTCATAACGTTTATAAAATTTTGTCCCGCAATCAAGTACGCATTTTTACTAAATTTTTAGGATGCGCTTTTCATTAACAAAATAAAAAAAAATTATGTTTCTTTTTTGTCCAAGATAAAATTATCTTCGCTCTGGTGCAATTCCAGATTAAACGCGATGTGAATATTGATCACAATTTTGGAAAATTATCAGTTGATTTACTTCCAAAATAATTTTTGGGATCTTTTATCTCTTCTCTAATTAACTTTCGTCTCTTACATTCAGGCTGCTGATTATCGTTCCCTATACACATTATTCACTATTCACAATGATCCGCTCGTTTGAAATAAAATTTTTACCTGCGTTTCTTTTCTATCTCTCTACCAACCTTTTATTTCTTCCTTCTTTCCCCTATTCCCTTCCTCACTCGTCCTCTATTCTCTCGCCCTCTCTCCCACTCACCCCTTTTTCCCCTCGCCCTCTCTCCCACTCACCCCTTTTTCCCCTCGCCCTCTCTCCCACTCACCCCTTTTTCCCCTCGCCCTCTCTCCCACTCACACTTTTCCCCCTCGCCCTCGCCCATTCACCCCTCTTTTCCCTCGCCCTCTCTCCCACTAACCCCTCTTTCCCCCCTAGCTCTCTCCCACTCACCCCTTCTTCTGTCTCTTATACACATCTAGATGTGTATAAGAGACAGTGATACTTCTGTTGCTCAGGATCTCGTATTGATGATCAACAGCGAATTTAATACTTGATCTTTTTTCTGTTTGCTCGGGATCTCGTATTGCAGATAAACAGCGAATTTAATACTTGATCCTCTTTCTGTTTGCTCTTTAATCTCGTATTGCAGATCAACAGCGAATTTAATACGTGATACTCTTTCTGTTTGCTCTTTAATCTCGTATTGCAGATCAACAGCGAATTTAATACTTGATCCTCTTTCTGTTTGCTCTTTAATCTCGTATTGCAGATCAACAGCGAATTTAATACTTGATCCTCTTTCTGTTTGCTCTTTAATCTCGTATTGCAGATCAACAGCGAATTTAATACTTGATCCTCTTTCTGTTTGCTCTTTAATCTCGTATTGCAGATCAACAGCGAATTTAATACTTGATCCTCTTTCTGTTTGCTCTTTAATCTCGTATTGCAGATCAACAGCGAATTTAATACTTGATCCTCTTTCTGTTTGCTCTTTAATCTCGTATTGCAGATCAACAGCGAATTTAATACTTGATCCTCTTTCTGTTTGCTCTTTAATCTCGTATTGCAGATCAACAGCGAATTTAATACTTGATCCTCTTTCTGTTTGCTCTTTAATCTCGTATTGCAGATCAACAGCGAATTTAATACTTGATCCTCTTTCTGTTTGCTCTTTAATCTCGTATTGCAGATCAACAGCGAATTTAATACTTGATCCTCTTTCTGTTTGCTCTTTAATCTCGTATTGCAGATCAACAGCGAATTTAATACTTGATCCTCTTTCTGTTTGCTCTTTAATCTCGTATTGCAGATCAACAGCGAATTTAATACTTGATCCTCTTTCTGTTTGCTCTTTAATCTCGTATTGCAGATCAACAGCGAATTTAATACTTGATCCTCTTTCTGTTTGCTCTTTAATCTCGTATTGCAGATCAACAGCGAATTTAATACTTGATCCTCTTTCTGTTTGCTCTTTAATCTCGTATTGCAGATCAACAGCGAATTTAATACTTGATCCTCTTTCTGTTTGCTCTTTAATCTCGTATTGCAGATCAACAGCGAATTTAATACTTNGCACAGTATTTTGTTGTCAATGATATTGTGCCCGGCACAGTATTTTGTTGTCAATGATATTGTGCCCGTCACAGTATTTTGTTGTCAATGATATTGTGCCCGTCACAGTATTTTGTTATCAATGATATTGTGCCCGGCACAGTATTTTGTTATCAATGATATTGTGCCGTCACAATATAATTTTGTTATCAATGATATTGTGCTCGTCGCCAAATTCGTTAACTGGTTTTATTGTCCTCGCACATTAAACATTTTCCTCCAGGTAGTGCTTGTAATCGTCATTAAATAATAATGCATGTTTATTCACATTACTAAAGCAAATGTTTGAAATATTGTGCATTTTCTTACGGGCGAAAATATTATTTCTTCAATGATTTTTGTGAACGCTGAACTGTTCATTGTTTTTCATTTATTGTTAAACTTTTACAATGATAATTGATAATTTCATCTATATGACCATACAGTGGAAGTATATTTGCTATATAATGCATTTGTGGTTATGCTACTTTAATTTGTATTATTAATTGTTAATGACAACTTTTTGGTTGATTATTATTGTATTTGAAAAAGGAAATGCTAACGATGATGGCAATTCTCTAATTCTAATTTCTCCCTCTCTTTTTTCAGGGCTCATGCAAGCTACCCTCCCTACATATTTTAAAGCTCCATAAAAAATTGAACACGAATTTCACAAATTTATCTAATTATACTTACACTTTACCTGTTGGTATTTTATTCATATGATATTTTCACAAAAATGTTCCATTTTCAATAAAGCCTGAAGGTTGGATTCTTAGTTAGCAAAAATATAGGTTGTAAAAAA
Organism: Hyalella azteca; assembly: GCF_000764305.2. Classification (NCBI taxonomy): domain Eukaryota; kingdom Metazoa; phylum Arthropoda; class Malacostraca; order Amphipoda; family Hyalellidae; genus Hyalella; species Hyalella azteca. The sequence goes on along the minus strand of NW_025943778.1, from coordinate 63,632 downwards.
ACAGAAAAAGGAAAATAAATACGTTGATATTATTTTATAATTATTATTTTCATAAATTGGTTTGATGTAGCATATACCCTCATGAAAAAGCTGATTAAAAATGAATTGAGAAATAGAACATTTAGGTGAAATTAGACACACGGAAGTATTTATCTTCCTTATCTACGCCTCGTAAATTAGATGATGAAAATTTGTGGAGAATTTTGCCTAGAAATCGCAAAATAAATTTCGATTCGGAATCTTAAAAGCCAATAAAAACGACACGTTACAATTTACATCAACTTCACTCTGAGCGAATGTAAGATAAAATGTCATGCAAATGAAGGTAGTAAAAGGGAAACTACCCATGATAACACACACACCTAAACCAATAGCTTTCTCCTTGTCACGTCAACTAATTACAAGTTACCCGAATAACCATTTGTAAAGCTTAACTAGGGCTACAGAACCGGGCAATTTCAACTACTGAGCATCATAGTTATAGTTATCATCAACAGTACATGAGCTTATCATTCCACTTGGACCAATGCCTATATTATGGTATAAATTATTCAGGCCAAGAATTCAATATATCGGCTAATAATAGCCTAGGTTCAAATCACAGGTATTCTGTCATCCTAAGCATTAAATCATCACAAGTATTAAATCAATATAAGTTTTAAATCATTTCCGGAATTCGTTCATCACAGGAAGCAAGCATCACATGTATTAAACTAATAAATTCAATAAAACAACTCGTGCATTAAACGAACAACTATTAAATCATCACATCATCACAGAAATTACGTAAACACAGAGTAAATAATCTCATTTATTAAAACATCAGTCGCCGCCATGGAAGTTATGGGCTCAATGTTCCCGTCGAGCTCGAGCTCGTACGCTCAGGACCCCGGCCAAGCCAACCTACTCGCCCCCGCCATGTATCCTCCACACACACACATGCTTCCATACAACTCATACTCTGCACAGCTCGCCGTACAACCTTCCTCTCCATCTCCTGCTGTATGGCAGGCTCCTTCCCCACACACATCCCTTCCCCATTCCTCCACTCCCTCTTCCATGCCTCCCACGCCCGACAATACCTACTCCTCCCACCTGGGCTTCAACGGGGCCCGGGACACCCCATACCTGCAGGGCGTCTCCCCCTCGGCCGCGGGGCACCAGGTGCAGCCGCCCATTAACGCATACCAGGCCGCCTACGCCGCCCAAATGGGCTGGAGGCACTACGATATGGGGCTACAGGGCATCCCAGGTGAGTGCCCAAATGGGCTGGAGGCACTACGATATGGGGCTGCAGGCCATCCCAGGTGAGTGCCTCAAGCAGCGACTGAAATATTTTAGGAAAAGTAGTAGATTCGACATCAATTTTCGTTTGAACAGGTGTATTTTTCAACCTTATATTTGTTTATTTGATAGTCAAACCAGGTAAGGTTACGTAGAGAAGAGGTTCATGATAATAAAAAAATTATTAGCTAATCGTAATTGGTTCATTAAGTTGTATACCTTTAATACACTTCGATGAAATATCACTCTGTGAGCACCGGAAAATTTTTAAACTAGCACACGAAAGTTTACAGAGAATTTCGTACTTCTAGATAAAGCGGCCACAAATTAATCCATTGGGAACTCATTACTCTTTAGAGAGTATTTTGAAGTAAGCCACGGGTTTTCAAGGACACTTGGGATTTGAAAAGTTATTTATTGGGTCTTGAGATTGTATTGTAGCAGCGCAGCTCGCTCGTCTTTTTTCCAGGGTGTCTTACAACCTTCACCCTTACAAGACACCCTTCTTATACGAAGGGTGTCTTAAAATGTCTTGCTGTCAACTTGACTGTCGGTGTTAATGCATGGTCCTAATTGGTTCTTGTCGATGTGACGGGAAAGATCATCAAATATTCAGGGTTAAATTTTTTGTAGAATTGGCTATATCAGTGCATTGTGCCTGATTGTTTTTTCACATAATGCCTGAATGTTTTTTAATCCGGATAAGATGTATAATATTTGTGATCTTGTATTATCCTATTTATTCAAAATTGTGTGTATCTTCAATATGTATGAAGTTGTTTAGTGTTTGTCATTTTATATCACCTAGGAGGAACATGCATTTCCGTTTTCTCTGCATGCATTAATTGTTGGACTTCCGCGATATTTCTTTTCCCGAATTTCACCCTGAGATATCAATAGAATCCCTAATGGCAAGAAACCTTCCTTTAGTTAAACAGATTTGATTCCTAAAGCAGCGAAGTATAAACTTGCATCGGTTATCGCTGAGCATTTGTTCATATTGAAAGCTCTCCCGTAACAGTATGATGACTTAAATTCCTCGATTAACGAATAACACAGATTTCTCGTTGAAGAAATAAATAAAAAGACAACGTAACTGCCAGTATAATTATATAATAAGCATCTCGAACTGTTCAGTTTTTTAAAAAGAACCATAATGTTTGCGTACTTAGTGGCCAAGTCAATAAAAAATTCTGTGGTCGTTGAGGCGTCAATTATAGATTCATAAAAGAATGGTGAGCCACTTAAGACTTTGAGATCAGCAAGCAGACCATTGCTCATGGATAATTCTGATGAAGTGAGGCTCGTTAAGATAACCTCATAAGTGACAGCTATATCGAGGTGCGACCAAAAGGCTACATTTACAGGGGCTCGATTCAACTCATTCCACCTCTCAGGGGCGTGCTTTAGTCTTGCTTACATGCATTAAACATTGCCGGCATGGCTGTGTTCACTATTATAGATATCGTTGTAGCTCTGAGGTACAAGTGTTCATGGTTGTACTTGGTATTAAACGTCGAAGATGTTGGTGTATTAATTAGAGATTATTATTCCTCCGGCTGGTAATGTCTTGCATTGCAGAGCACAATGCTCATGTTATTGTGAATGTTTTTAAATAGTAGTTGTTATCTTTACTGCTAACATATTTTTTATATTATTCGTGCCTCACACACGAATTTGGTTTTGGTGGTTTTGACATAAATGGTTTTCCGCCATTTTTTTCCCCAAATTTATTTTGACAAACAATTTTTCCGAAAACCGCCTTTACTTTTCGAACAAATCTGAATATCGATGAGAAGCATTTTTTCTGAGAGAGAATGTTAAAAAATGTTGGACAAGTCCGCTAAAACACTTAAAGTTATTAAAGTTATTTTTTTTATAAAGTAATTTTTTTAGAATAATTTATTCTTCTCTGAAATTATACAGCAATAATATTTATTTGTCAGATCGTTGATAAATATTGTCATGACCGTACATTGCGGCGATTATTTCCGCAGGGATTTACTGGCGAAATACATACATCATTCTCAATATTGCTTTCGTTAATATAGATATTTGTATTCACCAGTGGGGTTAGGCTAATAATTGGGATAATTTAAGAAGAACGTTTGTCGTTTTATGTTCTGCATAATACGGAGCACACACTAGTCATATTTTTTTCATATTACAGGGATCAGTATTCTGAGCCGCGTGAAATTCAGAGGTTATCCAACCTGCGTACAGAATAATGCACAAAGCAGTGCTGTAACAAACGCAACTTAAAATCTAATCTTCTGCGCAGATGCTGTATTTCGCTATTAACTTAAAAATTAGACTACAATGTGTCGAAGATGTCAAACACATCTTACAGCTATCCATGGATCGACGATTAAAATTTTATTCGGATTATACTAGCCAGGAAATCTTAAGCAAAATTTGAACACTCTCCAATTTTGCTTCCTATTTCAAGTCTGAGCTGAGTTTTTTATTGTAGCACAGCTTTTATTTTATTTTTTATTGTAGCTGTATCATTCAATTTCTGCTTTACGGGGTAATAACCATTCAATTTTCGGTAATAATCATTATTACTACAACACATTCAGCCGTGACAGGTGTGAGGCAAAGGCCCTACAGCTGTTGGTGCATTGTCTAGCAGATCTATAGGCAGTGACAATTCCTTTATATATTCCGCTTTCAAAATGCATGCTACTGACATATTCTAGCAATGCATTCTTTATAATTATTACTATTAGTATATATACTGAATTTACATAAATGATTGTAAAATAAAATGATATAAATGATATATAATATATATGAATGATATATAATATAAATGATAGTAAAATTAAAAAAAATCGGCATATAGTAAAAGGCATTTGAGCGACATAAAAAATTAATAGTGATGGAGTCGGGAGGCGAAAACGCTAATTAGAGCGAATTATGTTATTGAACACAATTTATTCATGGTCATGCCATTATTGACTAACCGTAGATTAATAGGCCTTTATAAATTAGACGCCCATGATTTTTAAATCGAGTTGATGGTCATCGAGTTTGAGTTTAACGAATTTATTGAGTTTGACGTGTGTTTGGAATGCATGTCTGACCCTTTTTACAAAAATTGGTTTAATAAAAACCGACTTTGAATGCATCGAGAAAGGCATGAGTAAACCACTAGTAAATAAATTATTAAACTGTTTTATTATTGGTTTATTTTTATTTAAGAAATTATTTACCTGCCTGCAAGCTCTTTAATTAAATATAGTGTCTTGGTTCATCGATTACTGATTGGTTGCCACAATGCCACCCCAAAGTAGCGTCGGTTCGAAATATTATTGCAGCAATTATAGACGGTACACTAATTGAAGGCATGAGAGTTTAACTTTATTCATTTAAATTTATTAACTCACTATTTCTGCTTTTTTCGAGATTCATGCTTTCAATTGTAGTCCCTAATTCGCCGATGAACTTAAACTATTCAGAAAAATTTCAATATATAGCCGAGAATTTTTCGAAAACTTCCCCATTTTGAATCCATTTTAGCAACGCGCATGTGAAACCTTCAATTAAAGGAGAAGCTCGCAATTGTGAACTCATTTCAAATTTTGATAAAAGATATTTATCCATTTTTCATGTGATGAATATTTGCTAGTGAAATAAAGTTCACTGTAGCACACATTTGTCAGCCCGTTGTTAACTAAACGTGGCGGGCATAAGTAACATGGATCCGGGTCCACCATTTTGAAATCGAGGCGCTGGTGTATAGTCGATACATTTAATTGAGTTGAATTACCAGCAGCACGGAACAGTCGCCGCTCCAAGTATACTGTACCTTATATAGGAAGTTGCTCTGTAAATTTTCATAAAATTAATATGGTCATCTGAAGTTAATTTGAAGCACCGATCATGATTACGTTAAGGAACTTTTCACCAAGTGAATAACAAAATTTCATTTATAAATGTAATTAATGCGAAATTTAGATCATACTCAGCAATTCTGCTTAACACTGAGTCATATAATTAATAAGGTCATCATCTGAAGTTAATTTGAACCACCGGTCATGATTACGTTAAGGAACGTTTCACTAAGTGAATAACAAAATTGTATTTTTAAATGTAATTAATGCGAAATTTAAATTATACTCAGCATTTCTGCTTAACACTGAAAGCAGTCGAGGTCTTGATTGATCTGATGTCTATTTCTGTATGGTTAAATCTTATGCAGATTGAATAAAGGATTACTGCACCAAATCTGGACTAAGTTATTTAAGCTGCACTTGATAGCATTAAGGTCCTTGCATGGTGAGTTTCATTCCATTCAATATTATGGTAAACTTACAAAGATATTTATAGAAGCTAGTTATTATAGATAAGTAAGATAAACACCTTGCATAAGAAGTGGATTCATTTAAATCAAACGATTCGCATCGTTTAAACAAAAAACAAACGTTCTCTAGTGAATTTGGAAGACGATTTGTAGTGGCGTCGTCCTATGATTTTCACATTAGCAATAAATCTCACACCATTGACATGGCATAGTAACCTTATACAAGCGTTGCCACACATAACTAATCTTCATCTTGAACTGAGTAGACATAAAGTCATACTGAATCTTGAATGTTTTTATGAAAAATTTAGATACTCTTCATTTGTTTTGTTATCCCTGATTGAAATTGAGTAACAAAATCATTTTATCATCTGTAACCGACTCTCCCATGATGATTTACCAACGATATATAGATAAAAATTTATCATCAGATCATCAGCGGCCATATAAGGACCGATGATCGAGCGTCCCTATATATAATTTGGCACTGATGTTTAAAAAATGGGGAGCGATCCTTTAAAAAAATTATAACGGCTTCTAATTTAAAAAGCTCCTTCTGACATGGAGCTTGAAGGGGTATTTTTAGCTAGGTCATAATAAATAAATACATGTAAATAGGCAGCGAGCATGCACTAAAAATAACGCGATGTGCTATCGCAAAGTAAACTTTTTTACGTAACCTCGAAGCTCAGCGGGGGGATTAAGCCATGATGATGCTGGACATAACTTATTACAAGTTCATGGTGACTTTTTCATGACAAGTTCATAAAAAATTATCGGTACATGCTTCAACAAAAACGTGGTGTAGATTAGATACGACGTTTTGATAAATATATCTAAAATTTCTATTAATATCTTAAAAAATACGATTTGAATTCAAACTACTCTAAATTTCTGATGAACTATGATCTAAATTTAAAAACTTTAAATTTTTGAAGAATCATTTTTCCAGTTATATAGAGCAGGCAAATTACATCATTGAATAAAATCTCATTTAACAATGATTATGAAATAATAAATTCTGTTGGTAGCTTATATATCAAATAAACGAAGGATTTAGCAGTAAAGGAAGTGATGTACAATTTTGCCATATCATGATTGAAATCTTTTGTAGTCCAGCTTCATCATTCAGTTCGAGAATCCTTGAATATTCATGTAAAATCAATTATCACAACTAAGTTTTGAGGAATACATTTCTATCGTAAAATATAAGTAACAGATAATTGGAACAAGATGAAATATCTATTTATTTTTAAATTCATGTAGACAAGAACTGAAGGCGGCATTGACAAGAATTCCAAACTATAATTTTGGTTAAAAATATGTAGCGATTCAAGATTTCCCGGGTCGTAAAAACTGGAAGTGGACGCTTAAGTTTTATAGTCGGACGCCGACCGATGCGTAGCATTGTTTGACGTTCATGTGTAGAGCTCAATGACGGGGATGCGCAAGTAGGTTTCCAGTGCGATAACACCTGATCGTTATTCGTACTCAATATAGAGTAATAGTTTCTGGAAGTCCCCACTGTAACGTGCTGAGCATTGCTAACAAATATGTAGATAAAATTAAAGATTATTGTATTTTGATAGGAGGAAAAACACTGTACCTGAAAAATTTGGATATTAGGTATTTGAATACAATACTTTGAAGCAACTTCGTTGAGGTAATTAAGGATTCAAAGTAATTTCTTCCTTTTTTCAATATAAGCTCTACAGAACCGCTTCTAAAATGGGATTATGAGAGATGATTGATCGACAAAAAGCGCATATCTATGCGCAACATTGTTATGCAGGTTTTCCGAGGATAGATGCAACGTGAATTAACTGCAGTCAAAGGTTTTTTATCAAAACCTCCATCCCAATACTGTTCACCTGAAAAGAAATAGTTGATATTATTTTTGCTAAAGTGAACTAGGATAGCTCGAAGGCTTAGAACCAAGTTTCAAAATATCTATCAGCCGCGTGACCTTGGTGCAATCACCAAACAATCGTATTACATCGTTATCCGTTATCTTCCCGTATCGAGCAATGCCAATGTATTTTTAGACGTAGTAAGGCTCGGTTCAAGTTGGGAGTTTAATAAAAAGTGTGTTTGTAAGCACTTTACTTACTAATTCAAGAGGACTTTTGTATAGGCTAAATTATCGCTATTAAATACGCGTAATTGATGTAAAATCTTTATCGTCACATTTCCTCACTTCTCTGATAAACAAATCTCTGAAAAAAAAATTATGTGAAAATATAATGTTATATCCAATTTTTTTATGAATTCAATGCGTTAAAAATATACTACTGCATGTAATTTAAGGGATCAATGGCGAGAGCCTATAGTTAATTGGTGCTAAAATTTAAAGCCGATATGCATCTTCGAGTTTTTTTTATCATAGTTTTATCATTAAACTAGTTCTTCCACTTCCTAAAAATGTTTCTTCTATTCACTGAGAATCAAAAGACCACTCAATATATGTTTTAAGAAATTTTTAACGCAATAAATAACCGCCTACTTCGGTAAGGAAATATTATAGTGACCTATTCACATAAAGATATTGAATAAAATCTGTGAATTTCGTTCAAAGTTCAGACGACATGCAAAAAGCTCATTACATGCGCAAAGTTTGTTACATGCACAAAGTTCATTACATGCACAAAGTTTGTTACATGCACAAAGTTTGTTACATGCAAAAAGTTCATTACATGCACAAAGTTCGTTACATGCACAAAGTTCATTACATGCACAAAGTTCGTTGCAAGCGCAAAGTTTGTTATATGCACAAAGTTCGTTACATGCACGAAAGAAAGTAGCGTGTAGACTTAAGCTGACACCAAGAACAGTATCACATACATGTATATTCCAGTGAACCGTTCACTTACCTTAACGGAGTGCCCCGGAGTCAATGGAGGTTACGTATGCCATTAAAGCTTGCTTTCGTTCTTTATTTTTTGTATTTTTTGGTTTTTCAAGGATCTGAAAATATCTTATAGTGCAATTTACACCGAAAATTCTCTTAGCCTAATTGTGGGATTCAAATTTTAAATGCTTGGCTACTTCAATTGAACATTCATTTTCGCTGAATTTGACTTCCACACAGATTATAATTAAGAGTATTTTTTCCTCATCATGTAGTGCTAAAACTTCAAACAAATTAAAATAGTCGGTGAAAATAAATTCGCTTTTGATAAATTAATAAATGTCCTTACAAAACAGCTCTTGAATTCGTGGTGCTGTAGTCGTTCCATGATCATCAAAAATGCCTTTAGGATTACATTTGGAAATTTATGATTGCATTGAAAAACTTACCGTAAAGATGTGCTGGTTTGCTTTATAATATTTCGACCCGAACAGAATGATTTAATCTGTGAAATATGGCCATGAAAAAAAAATATATCTGGAATTGGACTTAATAGGACACTGTAACCTTAAATGCAAGGTTACAGTGATAAATAATTGTAAGCATTCAGGATAAAATTTTGTTTTGAATTTGATATGATAAAACTCGAATGATATTCGGGTTATTATCGTTTAATTTACTTCTATTGACTTACTGAATGGGTATTCAAACTTCTATTTGTGTAGGCATTAGAAAAAGTTTTTAAAGAGAGAGGATTGTGCATAACACAAATGACATAAAAAATGTAGAAATTTTTCTTATTGATATTTTACATGGATTAAAGTCCCTGTAAACTAAAAATATATCTGGAATTGTTGCATTGAGCCGTGATACAAAATTCAAAATTCAAAGAAAAATCCATCGTTAAAAATAGTAAGGTTTTAATTTCATTCCTATGCTGCGACATTATACAAGCAGCTTGGTACAAGTAAAAAATATCTGTCGATATATCAATATATTGTGTATGTCGGAACAAGTTGAAAAATATATGTCAGTCGATAAGAACGCAAAAAAATTCAGAACTCTTGTACTTTTTCGTAGCTCCTCAAAAATGTGGCTTCTTTGCGTGTTCTCCTCAAGAACGTCGCTCAAGCATGCGGGAAAAATAACTTCATAAAGATATATTTTAATGTCTACATTAAAGGTACTTCTCCCGTCATTTCTCCTTCATCGTGAGCATTTGCCAATTTTCCTCATCATTTCTTGAATGTTTGAGAAAAAAAAACAAAATTATTACACAAGACCAAATATCCCTCGAATTTACAGAAGTTTCGGCGAGACAAATAATTATTCCAGGAGGCTTCTATTACTTGCGAATTGAATGGATTGAGCGATGGAGGCTCGTTCGTATGTGGAGCGTTATCGTATAATGCTTTTCTCATTGATTAATGAGGAGGGGCTGGCTAGCGGAACACAGTCTACTGTAATGCCCCTTGCCTTATCAGCTCGGCATGATAACGGCGAGGGCGGCCCTTGTGTTCACTGCCCATTTTGCCGGGCATCCTATTCCGACACGGCGTACTTATGCTGGTTAGTTTTTTTTCAGCTGGGTTTTTTATTTGATCAAAGCTGTAATATTTTATTTATTCTGTAGTATATTCATTCAAATCACGCCATAGTAGTCAACTTAATTTCAGAGGTTGAGGAGTGAAACTGCAATATTCGTTACATATAATATTGTACACTTTCAAGGTGTTTCTCATTTAATATCCAAGATTTCCTTGTTCTAGTCAATAAATACATTTCATACGCCCAATGGGACTTGGCATAATTTTGGCTGAGAAATATATACAATTTAATGGATATCAAAGCAAAAAGAAATACGCTCGACCTCGAGTTATGATTTTCTATCAAGAAGGCTAATTAAAGAATAAACCACATATGACAGTCGGAGATGAATTCTCAAGAACTTGAGAGGCAAATAATGATGGCATTACATGTTACTATAAACACGAAACTTTTTGCGTTGTGCGAAGATGGAAACATGAGTGGTAACACTCACGCAACTGTAAATGCATTTCGCAGAGATGGTGAAACAAAAAATAAATATGCTCTTTGTCCACGTAATTAAAAGTTTTGCATTTTGTGAGTAAATCTTGGCTGAAGAAAATAAGGTGGGCATTTATCCATCAATTTCCGGCTGAACACTTCAACCCCGCTTAGATTGACACGAGTAAAAAAGTAACAACTTTTTAATAAATTAAAAGATATCTTAGGAAATCGCAAAAAATATTTGTAATGAATTTATAAACGCAAAATATACCCTTGAAACTATATGCTTCATATTTCAGAATATGAAGCATGATATGAAGCGAATGATAATATGAAGCGAAAAATGTTGATGATATTTTAAGAGGGATATCGTGCAAGAAGTTGATTAGTTGTTCATGTAACCTTACACTTCACTTACTTCTGCAAGCCAATAAGAGTCATCAATCAGCAAAGCCAATCAGAGCCAATCAGCAAAGCCAGTTCGCTCTGACATGTCACGGGCTTCACAATAGTTGAAACTTCTAATTAAGAAATTAATTCTAATTCAGTAATTTTAATTAAAGTCACTGGGTTCGAAGTTGAAGAACGTATATTCTAAAATAAAATTCATGATCAAAAATTCAATGTAAACACTCTGTTTTTTAGGGCATTGTAAATCTTTACATTCTTTTGATTCAGATAATACGATTCAATAAAAAACCGACTACCATTAATGCATAAATATTTCCATTTACAAACAAATTCCTCAAATTTCTAGGGCATGGCTTTTGCCAACGAAGAAATGTCAGTATTTTATGTATGAATCAATATAATTCATTTGTATTTTGGGATTTTAAGCTCATGGCCCCATGTAAATTGCATTGCCAAATTGATTCAGTAACTTGCAATAAAATTGATTGAATAGATTTTCAAATCATGAAAATTGACTCACATGATATTGCCAAAGCGACGGGCAAGTTAATACTGAACAATTCCTCTTTTCAAATAAAAGCAGTTGCTTTGGTGAAGAAATTACTTTTAAGTAGATATGAACATCAAAGAAATAAAAAAAAAATAGAAAAAATCATGATAATGAACATAGCCATATTTTTGGTTATTTGCGATTCGATTCATCTTATTCTAAACCAATCATCAATCGTTCCTCTAAATAAATTTCCTGGATTACTGAGCAGGGATTACGTAGGGCTTTGAAAACTATGCCTTAATTCCTTCAATGAAAGTTATCAGTGCGGAGTAAGTTATATATTATACCATTAGCCTGGATTGTTTGGTCTCGTTTTTAAGGATGCGCTGTACCTTACGTCATTACATAATCAATCTTATTCAATCAAATATTTGTGCTTATATCATAAGTTTGCGTAACCCGTGCTTGCAATTTTATTAATGATCGTTATAGTATCATCATTATAATTTACGTATGAGAAAACACCTAAAAAACAAATTAATTTCTCTTCTGGTTAAGAGAATGAAGCAGCTCCAGAAAATGCTAAAATTTCGAACAGTGCTTGATGATCTATTCTATTATTCTCCAATTTATTAATTTTTATAATTAACTGGGATATTTTATCCCAGTATGAGGCGATGAGTTTCTCATGAAATCTTAATGTCCACGTTGGTGCAACAGAACCTAGGGCAATTTTATAATGACGGAGAGTCGTGTTTTTTATATGAAAAACAGATGGAGAGACAGACAGCTAAGCTGGCGCTTCTCCAGCTATATTGGACGGACGAGCGAGCTTATCTGTCCAGCATCCAGCAATCGTCTATCACTCTTGCCAGGATAGGACACTTGACAAGACTTTGCACTTAACGCTCACCGGCCTTACAGCACGACGACGACACTCACACCTTCTATTAAGCTGCTCCCTTCTAGCTTTACTAACACAACTGACGGCTGCTCTTCCAAATAGTAACAATTAAATGAGAAGCGAAACTGCGACGCTGCGTTCCTTCACACCACGAACTCACTTTGCGGTTGCCAGACGATACCTCGACGACTTTTATTTGCTGACCTGCCCAACCTAAAATAATTGTTTACGTTCAATGTGATTCTGTTTTTAATCTGTTTAGCAATAATTATTATTAATTCAGGTCAATAACAGAATTATTATTAACCTGAATTATTTTCTTGCCAAGCGCATATCGATATGCCAAAAAGTATCTGATTATGAAATCAATTAATAATTTTAAATTTATTCTTGACTATTTTTTACTTCGGGATTTGTCCGTAATCACATTTAAATAATTTACATTTCTACTATATTCACATAATTTTCTGCTTACATTCGCAAATCCATGCCGTCATCTTTCTGAAATTAGTTTGATAAAATGAGAAAATTATTTAAAAGTAGGTTATCTCGTGCAATGAGTTTTGCTCGGATAGCTCTCTTTGTGCAAGTGAATCAAATTTCGGTTGAAATTTGCATATAATCTGTTGGATGTCAAGGGAATTGCCTGCACTTCAGAACTATTAATCGGCATAAATTCTTCGCATTAATTGTAACTAAAGTAATTTAACCATGGCACAGCGAAAATGCCCCACTCATATTAATAAGTTTACATTGAAAATAAAATTTCTTGATAAAAATCAATAAAAACTTATTTTTTAAAATAATGTAGGATGATGAAGTTTTAGAAACATGGTTATTTTTATGAAATTAACCTTCATCACAGAAGAATTAACAAAATCGTAGACAAAACTGAAATAAATTAACTAACCATTCAAATCCAACCTATAAAATAATTCACAATGTTTTTTCATAATATTAATTCATTATATAATTGTTTATATATAATTTACGTTCAGCGGTTCCGAAACTACTTCAATTCACTTTCTGCATTTGTATATATTAATCCACTTCAAACTGCACACTAGTTTGCTAGGCAGGATCCCTTAATATCAAAAGACAAACTTAAACCTAAAACTAAACTTAAATTCTAAGGAAATATTAAGAAAGTCATATGCTTGGCGAAATTGAAAGCGTGGTCTCAAATTGTAGAAAATCAGATTTATATGTGCTTGGACTTCTAGAGTTTGTAGAAATATATAATCATTTAGATACATAAATCAATTCTTTACATAATATAGTACACCTGAATTATCAGGATGAAACCGTTCACATGAACATTTTTCGTATAGTTCACATGGGGTTTTTATAAATAAATTGTTTTCAGTTGAAGACTACAATGAATTTTAATCACTTTTGTATTCGAATTTGTTCCAAAAATATAAATAATTACAAATGAACGTAATTATCTATAAGAATATAATTGGTGTATATTCGGCAGAAGCCATTCTTTTATGCAAGTTTGATTGAAGAGAGCATGCTTTCTATAAGCAATTTATTTTGCCTCCTTATATGTTTTTTTTCAATGAGTCGAACAAAATTTCTTGCTGGCACCGGGAGATTGAAAAGTAGATTACCAAATGACATTTTGATGGAATGCAACGTTTCGAAAATACAACATTCATTATCAAGCAGATAAATGGTTTTACAACACTTGAAATTGAACTTTTGAAATGACAGTAGTACGTATCAATGGTATAGTGGATACAATTTAAAATATTGGCTTAAAATTACTCCGAAAATAATTTTAGACGAATCCTGTTGTTTGGAGGTTGATAGCTGGAGACTCGTTCTTGATAATGAGAGCCTCAGCTATCACCAGTCTCGACGGGTCGGGGCACCGCATAACTATGCTGGTGCATGCTTTTAATGTCGCTCGGGTGATGGTCTCATTGTGAGCTTCCCGCATGGGGTTCTTGGATCCTCCAGATTGACCTCATTTGATTGATAACGAGATGCAAATTGTCGTTTAATTAAAAATATCTAAATTCGTTCTCAGATAATTCGTTTGAAACCTATCTTTTCAATGAATTCTCGATTGATCGATGAATAACGATAGTTACCTCGACAGATTGTTAATAGAAAGCATGCTCTGGTCTTCAATCAAACTTGCATAAAAGAACATAATTATGTACGAATATATTATATATGTGAATATAATTATTTTCCTCTGAATCATAAAAATACAAATCCCTGAATATTTTGCAACAAAAGTTTACCGAAACTTATTTATAGAAATGAGAGCTGCATTGAATCTCCGAAATCTGGTAGAAAATTGAAAAGATCTAAAAGAACAGGAATAGAGGTAATAAGTCAAAATATTGAAATTAACAAAAATAATAACAATACAAATAATCATATATATAATTGGAATAAAAAAAAAAAAGCCGCTACAATTAGAAACTTTAAAAAATATGTGTAGTACACGAATGAGGTTTTCCGAACGAAGAATCGATTCCTCACTATACCAAGCTTTGCCGCAACGCAGTTAAACGCTTTGAATGTGTCAATGCGTGGCACTATCATTGTTAGGTAGAAGATTATATTTTCTGAAGATTATTATGCATGTTTCCTAGGAGTCCTTGGAACATATTGGTAGCGGTCAAAGATTTGAAAATTATTTGTAAATAAAACCTTTGTCAATTATAGATCAGCAGTTAATACAGGTATGCATAAACTTTATATAGACAATGATTTCAGGTAAAAATTGCAGCTGAACGCAGTAAAAGAACAGGTGTTGATTTTCTGACAACAGCAAAAAGATAATGAACTAAATTTAAAGAATAATGTAAAGTTTTTATTGATTTTATAACCTCTGTATTTAATTGCACTATAGAGATGGCTATGAACCTTTGAACGTCGCGCCTTCATCTGTCGGCGAACGTCGGAATCTTTTCCAATAAAGTCTACGGTGTTCTGACTTAGTATTTAACTAACTTTGTTATTCAGACTCCATCTTCTTCTCAGTGGATAATAGTTACGATCTTGACATATTTTCATTGACGTCATTTAATTAAAAATGAGGTGAACGTTATTGTTCAATTATATGAATTTCTAAATTCATTCGCAGGTCTTGCGTTTGAAACCTATCTTTTCAACGAAATCTTGATTTATTGATAGATCGCGATAGTCACCTCGACATATCGCAATGAATAACCTTTGTTCCCAGGACTCGCAGAGCATATTGTCTGGTTTTAAGTCATTTTTGAGTTATCTATAAGCTTAGTCACAGGCATATAATTTAATTTCATGGCAAACGTGCCCGTTTGTATTCGATATATTTGGGGGCTTTGCACATTGTAATAGTTATCTTTAATTGCGAGCAATGCCTGATTAACTAGTTACAAATCTCACTCAATACTAAAAAAATAAAATTAATATGCAAAACATAATAATATAGATCGATTAGAAGCTGTTGCAATAAAAGAAGCATCCGAAATTGTTCAGCTAAAATTTATTGGCAAATGGATCTTCGATGTTTATGAACCAGACTAATTTCAAACAAATATCCCTGCTTGTAAAGAATAGTGGTTATGGGCGAAAATTATCATGCTATAATAAATTCGTTTTTTCCATTATCAAAAGCATACGCCGATTGTGTTCTTATATGTTTGTGAAGGTCTCCCAATTTGATGATCTACACTACATGATCTAACCAATATACCCATTTTTTATTGAGATCATGAAGGCCACTTCAATAAAGCAATTTGGCTCCTTCGCAGCCAGTTCATAGCAATCATTTTTACAGGCTTTATATAGATACTGGTTGGGCTGAAAGACCTCCCTTATGTGCAGTCTTATTTAATTTCCAGACATGGCCGGACTCCATCAATGTGTCCGGAAACTTGATATTACAACTATATCATATACATTGATGGAGTCTGAACATGTCTGGAAGTTAAAAAAGTCTATATATATATTATTTGAGATATATTATTACACACTAACTATTATGGACCAAGTATTGGCATTGAATGAGCCCCATTACAATGCAATGTCTACATTGGACATTGAATTGTCACGGTCACATTACTTGGGTCAATCAGCACATCAGTTCTAGACACGATAACTTGGCTGTTGAAAAATGTAAACTTCTAAATTCCTAAGTTCGAATTACTAAGCGGGTGGCAAAAATAACCGTGTGATATTCATATAGGTCTTTAATGCATATCTGAATTATACGGCTTCTTTAAAGGGGTTCACTAAATTCCGTAAGGAATTTAAATGAGGAACTTACAAGCAAAGAAAACACCAATCAAATCCACCATATTGCTATGGGAAACGTTTCGGAGTCCAGCTCCATCATCATTTCGAAAAACTAAAAATGAATAAAATCATTTTATTATATAAAAATTCTAAGACAGACATAAAACCTAAACAAGACCTAACATTATATCGAAAAAACAGGACTCGATTGCAACAATTTAGTCCTAGGGTACACGAAAAGAATATAAAGGCCTAGCGATTCACTATTTCCAGATCATATGATATAATCTGGAAACATAATCTGGAAATAGTGAATCGCTAGGCCTTTATATTCTTTTCGTGAACCCTAGGACTAAGTTGTTCCAATCGAGTCCTGTTTTTTCGATATAATGTTAGGTCTTGTTTAGGTTTTATGTCTGTCTTAGAATTTTGATAGAATAATATGATTTTATTCCATTTTTAGTTTTTCTAACTGATAATGGAGCTGGACTCCGAAACGTTTCCAATAGCGATATGGTGAATTTGCTTGGTGTTTTCTTTGCTTTTAAATTCCTTGTGAACTTGCGATATAAGCAGACTGATAATATAAGATAAGAATTTAAATGACTCGAGAATTTATCAGGCTTATTGATGGTGAATTTCTAGACATCGACCAAACAATTTTATAATTCATAAGATGAGATTAATGATTATTGTTACTGAAACAGTTGTGGACAATATGAAGCCAGCGCAAATAGAAAAACATCGACAAATGAACGTGTCGGGTTAAGATAGAGAGCATACGTACGCATCTTAGAAATTAGAGTAAATTTTCATGATACAGAATGGTGAAACGAAATGCGAATTCAAAGTCTATAAAAGTACTGCTGACTGAATGAACCTGCCTCCTGACGATACCTCATATCGTAGCATTAATTAAAGGATAGAACTAGCAGCGATCAAGGAGCCTCAACAGCTTCAGAAACAGCATTTAATGCAAACCTCGTCTATATCAAGAACAGCGTAGATGCAAGATGTTTGTTGAGGTTACGAGACTGCCATTTAATTCAGAAAATTTCAGCTTCTCTTTTATTGTTGCACTGATTCCCTCTCCTTTTAATGGTCTTGGGTAGAAATTTGAAGCTTCCTGTAATTTATCTCAATATAGATTTCATGCTGCAGTGATTCAGATTCAATGATTCGGTGTTCTCCTTTTGAGAAAATATGGTGTATTTCAACGAGAAAAATTTCGAAGCTAATCTCTGAATATTTTTTGCCGTTGATTCGAAACTGCGATTCTTGAACGTTATTTTATGTCAATCACGACATGATCCCATAAAAAATAAGGAATTTGACTTTTCAAAGATTTTCATATTCATTCCATCACCTTTAAGCTCTAACAGCCGAAAATAGATTTGAATACATTTATTTTGACACTTCCGAACTTCACATAGTTACATAAAATGAAAAAAACGTGGCACAATGGAGGTTGCAAGTGCTCGTCTATGGGTGCATCATTCTTCTTACGTCATTTCTTAATAGGTATATTTGGAAGTTTAGTTTTCCATAATACGAGCACTTTCTTGTTTTCCCCTTTTTATTGTCGCTAATATAGTGCTAAAATGAGGGGAAACCAATAAATCTAATTCTGATTTTCTGAGCGTTTTCTACGTGAAGTATTGGTAGGTTACTCGTGACTGTCCACGCACCCTGCCCTCGGAGCAGCTCTCCCCAAGTCGTCCATATGTGAGAGCATCTTCCTGCCCCCTGCTGGCTTATCAGGGCTTATCAGTCGCCATACATCAACGTGTCCCGCTTATCAGGGCCAGCCGCAGCCACTCTCTCGAGTGCCGCCTTCTGGCATCTTTCTGGCACTGCCATCGTGGCACACTGCAAGCACTCTGGCAATGGATGCATGGCACTTTGGGAACAATCTAGTGTCGCAATTATTTGTCTCTGTGCTGCCATCGTGGCATTCTGCAAGCACTCAGGCAATGGATGCATGGCACTTTGGGAACAATCTAGTGTCACAATTATTTGTCTCTGCGCTGCCGTCGTGGCATTCTGCAAGCACTTCGGTATTAGCACCATAGCACTGTGGAAGCCAGCTGGGGATGGCTGTATGACTCTCCGTTAACTGTCAACACAGCCGTCCGGGTATTCTGTTGGCACTATCAATTCACTAGCATCAAGTCATCGTACATCTTTATTTGGCATCTCATAGTAGAAAAGCGCAAGCATCCAGACACTGTCAACGTTGCCAACAACTACCTCTCCAGGCCTTGAAATCAAAGTTCTTGATTAATTATATATTTTATTATCATCGAGCCCCGTTACCTAAATTTATGCTTTTAAGCTATGAATTTTTGAGCGATGTTGCCTTGCAAAAACCGAGACCTGTAATTAAATTTCTCCTTAATAACTTTGCGAATGTAATCGGAATTCTCGGCAAACACCGAACTCACCTAATTGTTTTTTGCCTCAACTTTTACACCGTCATTATTGCTTTCATCGAGCACCGTTATCAGCAATAACAATATTCAACGAGAACAACGAGAACTTGGTAATAATAGTTTTCGGCAAGCACCGTGCCCGCAATTATAATCCTCATCAATAACTTTCGCTGTAATTGTGGCCTCGGCAATCACACTGACCCATCATCATTGTCATCAGCCACTACTTGGACACATGTTCTCAAAGCTCTTTGCAAGAAACATGACCAGTCATTACGGTTCTCACAATAATTCGGTCGTGAAAGTTTCTATAGGTGCATTTCATTCCATTCAGCTGAATCTACGTGCATTCTGTTCTGATAATGCACAATTCAAATTAGATGAATTAATTAATTGGGTACCCATTGAAAAAGGCAGACTCAAATTAACGTCCTAGCTCATGAAAAACTCATTCCTTGCATAGAAGTGCAAGAAACGCTTAAAATTACTAATGTTACTCCTGTATTGAACCTGCGTTAAATCTGTGGAATAAATCTAATTTTAATTAACGCCACCATCTGACATGCATGCGCAAACCTCTTAACCTAATCTTTGATTTTAACAGCAGAAAAGCGTGTAAATGATAATTTATTATAATTACTGGGCAGATGAGCACTACCATTTGTTATAGAGCAAACTCTTGGAATGTTCCATTATTAATATTTTTTTTAATAATGGAAATAACGGACGCTCCCTTTTATTTACATAAAAGAAACGAACAGGACATGATTTTTTTTCACAATGTAACCATAAACATAGATCTTGTTGAAATCCTGAGGTCTCCCTTGAATCCATATCTGTTACTTTTGTTCTAAAATTTATCAAACTGTTAGGATGATCAATAAATATTATTGAAATATAATAATAAATATTATATTTTACAAACAAAAAATAAAGATATGGATCAAGAGCAATACACTCTCGGGAACGGTGAAGCAACTATTAGGGGACTAATAAAGAATATGAAGTTTATTCACCTATAGCAAAATAGAGTAAATGAATTTGTGAGCAACAGGTGTGAAATGTTACAAAAAATATATATAAATTTCAGTTTCTTTTTCTAATATTTGAACTAAGGGTTTTTGAAATTCTACCTCGTGACTGAAAAATTTGTTTAGAAAACCTAAAATTATCGAAAAATATCTAGAGAATTGGTCTTGACGACACAATGTGTCTGCAATGCGCAAGCGTACAAAAGAACGATCGATGATTACAAAATTTACTGAAGTAAATGACGCAGCTCAAGTTGCTATCTAAATATTACCTAGCCTTTTAAATTTTCCGGTGATACAGGAAAAAATACTTGCAATTAATGAGATCGTAGGCTCTAATATTAAAATATTAAAAATCATAGTTAGGGTCTTAAAATTCTCAGAATTTTATCAAACCTTTTCCCAATCCAACAAATTTTGTCATTTCTATTTACTGGCATGAAATTTTTTAGCCTATGTTGTGTGAGCGGAGCAGTTTGCTCAAATTGAATCACTGTGATTATTCTCACAAACAAGGCCACTCATGAAATTTTGCTTAAAAAACAAAACGAAACATAATTTCGGCCTGTAACCAAACAATTAAATAATGCCTTTAACGCATATGCCTATTTCGTGAATTTATTTTACACGTAAACGTCACAATCATGGTTGAAATATTTTCAAATGCTCGAAAACCATTTTTTTGGGCTAGGAACCACTTTATGTCTTCAAAATTCGCAACCATAGAATTTATAGCCATGCTGGGCGAACAAGAGATGTTTTTTTTTTCACAATGTAACGATAAACAGAGATCTTGTTGAAATCCTGAGGTCTCCTTTGAATCCATACCTGTCACTTTTGCTCTAAAATATATCAATCTGTTAGGTTGATGCCGTTTGCCTCTTCTTCATCACAGCGCTCGTAGGCAGAGCAGCTATTAAGGACCGCGGCCTTGATCTTGACGTGGCTTATTTGATGATCGCTCGGCTTGTGTATACCAACATTCCTCATGATTAGGTCAAGGCAAGAACTGAGCTCTGCTTGACGACCACGTAAACTCTTTACATTAAAGTTAAATTAATAGAAAAGAACCCTAATGCCAGCATTAGGAAAATAGATAGAAAGATTGAAATAGTAAGTGAATTTTTGTGATTTACTAGGACGTCAGAAGCGCCTGATTTCGCAATAAATGAAATCAGCTATCAGTTATACCGTAAAATTCGGCATGTGCATGAAACTGCAAAATTCCGAGCAAATCAGCTACTGTGGGAGGGCAATTGACTGTTTACCTGTTATTAACCTGTAATTTTATATTTCACTTATAAAATTAAATAGATCATACCCTTAGAAATACGTGAATTTTCACACCGAGTGAAATCAGCATTACAAACACTTTAGAAGTTCACTAAAGTTACATATGCCACCGCTTAAAAACTTCAGTGGTGTAATTAATCTAAATAATTCAACGCACAAATACTTTAGGCATGTAGATAATGTACATAAACCAACACGTTAATACTTCAGTGGTGTAATTAATCTAAATAATTCAACGCACAAATACTTTAGGCATGTAGATAATGTACATAAGCCAACGCCTTAATACTTCAGTGGTGTAATTAATCTACATGAGACGAGGCGCATGTATCGAAGTGCATCTATTTTTGCACAGCTATTAATCTACATAAAAAGCAAGCAGCTATTTATCTACATAAAGACCTTTCGAAGAATCTGAAGACTGCTCCATTTGATTGATTCTGATTTGGAATTGCATCAATATTTTGATATTAAAACAAAATTTGCATATTAATATTTCAACAAACCTCAGAATCCAAAATTCCAACCGTGACCAAAAAAAATTTGCATAATAATTTTTCAACGTACCTCAGAATCCTAAATTCCAACCGTGACCAAAAAAATTTGCATATTAATTTTTCAACAAGTCTCAAAATCTTTAATTCCAACCGTGAACATCATTTTGAATTAGCTTGTCTGAAGTAGCCATGGCGAGTTATCGGTGTAGCTGCTGCGGTAAGGTAATGCCTCGATATATTATCACCAATGCTTCAATATTTTGTGACAACATCAGATTCCCGTCAAACGAGTTCATGTTGTGTAAACTTTGCTTCCCCCAAACACCAATTCAAGGACAAATGAGCTGATTTCTGCATACCGGAGCAATGAAATTTCAGACCGGAGTAGAGTTTAGGAATTAAAGGGATCAGAACATATCAATGCATTTGTTTATTTCAAGGAATATACTGGCGGAAAAAAGGTTACGTGTATTGCTTTCATTCAATTGAGTCGGCTTTTTCAGGCATCTTGAAGCTGATCAGGTTAGGGCTCGCCGTCTTTTTACTGAAGCAGTTTTATGGTGAATGTTTCCGCTCATGCATCTTGCGTTCATCAGGTTAATTAAATGTAAACTTTTCTAAACGAAATACTTTATTTTGATTTGAAATGAGTAAAATATCCCTTTAAATTATTAATGGTCCGGGGTTGTACCTTTTCCAGGATAATCTGGACCGCATGTGCAACAAAATAATTATAAATCAAATAAATAATATAATTAATATGAATATTATAAATCAAATTAAAAAAGCGAATCCTTTGTTGCTATAGATAAAGCAGTCTACACTGTTTAGGTTTGTAAACAATTAAGACAGATGCAAAAGAAGTGTACAACTTAAACTTTACTACTTGCTTGTTCAACAAATCCCAGGGCGCAAAGAAGTGAAAATACTGTAACTAATATAGTATAATATGTGCGTCAACAATTGCTTATAAAAATTAATACTTTTATGAGAGATAAGCTAAATTCGCAACCAGGTTAAAATATTGGATTTTATTAGCCTTAAAGTATCCTGTTTTCTCTGAAACTTCGCTTTCGTGCACACAGCTCAATTACTTTCTTCTGAACTTCACGAATTAATCGCACCGCATAGACAAGAAATAACTTGTACATATAGAACATCTAATCAGTTAAATCTTCAAATGTTTACTCTATCTTGCCCCTGTTGACTATAACAAATATCCACAAGCTACCCAGAGGAAGATTGCATTAGTGAAAGCCGCGAGTGCGTCAAGAAATATTTTACGTTCATTAAACCTTTACCTTCAAATTATATAAATGTTTAGATAATCGTGTTCCTATAAATTAATAATAATTAGTGTTTAGATAATATATGTTCCATATTAATTAGTGTTCCCTATATTAATTTAAATTAATAATTCCCTATAATCTTGTTCCACAATAAATTTCCACTGGCTACCCACGAAGGGACTTCATCGATGCGGGCCACGAGTGTGTCAAAAAACTCCTTTCATCCATAGAATATTTAATCCTTTAAAACATTCAACTATTTACATAATCCTGTCACATATTAAGCCTAACAAATTTTCACAGGTTACCCTGGCGGTGATTTCATCGGTGAGGGCCACGAGTGACTCAAGAAATTAATTTCATCCATAGAATATTTAATCCTTTAAAACATTCAACTATTTACATAATCCTGTCACATATTAAGCTCAACAAATTCAGGATATCCTGGCCGGGATTTCATCGATGCGGGCCACGAGTGACTCAAGAAATTTATTTCATCCATAGAATATTTAGTCCCTTAAAATATCCAACTGTTTACATTATCCTGCCACATATCAAGCCCAACATATTTTCACAGGCTACCCTGGCGGTGATTTCATCGGTGAGAGCCACGAGTGCGTCAAGAAATTAATTTCATCCATAGAATATTTAATCCTTTAACATTCAACTCTTTCCATAATAATGTCACATATTAAGCCCAACATATTTTCACAGGCTACCCTGGCGGTGATTTCATCGGTGAGAGCCACGAGTGCGTCAAGAAATTAATTTCATCCATAGAATATTTAATCCTTTAACATTCAACTCTTTCCATAATAATGTCACATATTAAGCCCAACAAATTTTCACAGGCTACCCTGGCGGTGATTTCATCGGTGAGAGCCGCGAGTGCGTCAACTGTGGCGCGGTGCAGACGCCGCTGTGGCGTAGGGACCCTACAGGACATTACCTCTGCAATGCCTGCGGCCTCTACACCAAAATTAACGGCATGAACAGGCCCCTGATGAAGCATCCCTCGCGCAGAATACACGTTAGTTTTACGTCTACGATCAATTAGATAGCCGAGCTGTTGAAAAGATATTTTAACTGTTATTAATCATGAGAAAGACCGCGTGATCATCGGTCAATGATTTTTTTTAGAAATAATCGATGAATATTCAAATATTCTTTGCTATAGATGGCCGCTACGATATACATTGTTTTCCATATTATAGAATATGCTAAAAAAATTCCTTCATAAGCAATTATGATTCATGAAAACAATTCAACAAATTTAATCCTATTTCAATCGATTCAATGATTAATAAATTATTAACATAGACTCATGCTATGTTTGATAGTTGCCAATTTTACAAGAGAATTGAACAATATTCTTATTAATTTGAATAATTTTAATTCATTTATTATTCTGCTCCTTTTTCCCTGATGTATTCCTTCCATAAATTTAATCATCACCCTTGAATCATTAATTTAAAAAAATTGCACAATATTTAAAAAATATGAAGATTATTTTAAGAAAGCAACAGTGTTCAATTTTTTTTTAAATTAGAGAAATATTTTAAGTTTTTTTTTGCATTATTATTAGATTAAAAATATTTTTCTAAGTTCTAACTAATCTGACAAAAGTGACCACCATATTGGCAGGAGAACTACGCGTTCCAGGCCTCGACACGTCGCCTGGGTCTGATGTGCTCCAACTGTGGCACCACCACGACCACCCTCTGGCGGAGGAATAACGATGGTGAGACTTATTCATGCTTACATAGAGTGTCATGTTTTTCTTATTACTATTCAGTACACGAAATTATAGTTTAATATCCTGTATGACACGGTATTCTTTTAAATATTTACCATGTGTTTATCACATCGTCAGTCAGACGATGATTTTGAAACTGCGTTGATCGAAAAAGCTTGTAATTAATGCTTATGTGAAGTTTTTTTTTAGTTCAAATTTTTAAGGATTTTTGGATTTTTTCTCGTTGTATTATCAATGGTTAATGGAGATTATTAAATTTTATTTTCTTATATGTTTCTCGTGAAATTCTAATGTCACTTGATATTTTTTATTTAATTTATCCTCTTTTCAAATCATTCCCTTTAGAAAGGAAATTTATTCCATCAATTCCTATTATGAATTTATTAGTTTCATTCAATGCAATCAAGTATTCGGAAGGGAGTGAAAGTAGCTCCTTCATTTGACCCCTTTGAGCTTTAAAATTGGACACTTTTCCGCATGAAAAAAAAATTACACTTTAGAATCACACATATTGTCTTCAAAAAAAATAGAAAATTTACTGCAGAAATACTGTTGAGAAACTTAATAAGCAAGTATTAAGAGTACATCAGTACACAAAATTTTATCTTTAAATGCCCCTTCGTATCTCCCGAAACTTGGAGAAATTTTGAATTCAATGCTTCAAATTCGTCATATATTTAGAATATAATGTACTCATGAACAATATTGTTTGCAGGAGAGCCGGTGTGCAACGCTTGCGGTCTTTACTTCAAACTCCACGGAGTATGCCGCCCTCTTCAGATGCGCAAAGACTCTATTCAGAGTCGCAAACGCAAGCCCAAGAACAAGAAAAGTGAGGACGGATCGGACGACAAAGAAAAGGACAAGAAAGTCACTGGTAAATAAAAGGTCGATGACGTACTGAGAAAAAAGCAAGTTCGTTGTTTACGCTTCGCTTCGCTCAGTTCGTTACACTTAAATTTCTGTGGGTTTGACTTGAATGGTGTTCACCGTAACCAGCGAATATCTTCTCTTTAACGCTAACCAATAACGAAAAACTAATGATTGTTCTATAAATATCAGCCACTTCCTCGACAAATTTGTTAAAACTGGCATAACTCTATCAGTTCGTTGGTCAATGTAGCCAAATTATTTTGCCGAACATTTATACCAGAGAGAATCAGTCTAACAGCACTCAGTCTCTCTCCGTTTTCTGAAAAACTTCCCAAATTCTCCACTTTTAATTTAAAAGATAGACGGCGTTAAACGCGTTATATTCATAAGCAATTTGGTATAGCCATAAATTATTGTTACATGCCGTCTTCTTGGGCGATCGAAAGAACTACAAATATTTCGGGTGTTTAAAAACTCACATATACAATTTTAAAGATTTTTTGTCTTCTACAAATAATACAATTATATCTTCGATCAGCCAATGCAGCATTCACCTGAAAATTAACAAATGACTCAAGTTAATTTGAAACACTAGCAAGCCATTAACAGCGTTTGCGCTAACATTACTGACCAAAACGTTTTTAGAAAGTGAAATTCATTCGACCATAGGGAATAATAATAAAATATTAATATCAATCCGCATAGGCTAAAACCTAAACCTGACTAATGACTTCATCAAAGTTCCGTTCCAGTATCGTTGAAATAAAAAAGCAATAAAATATAAATAAAAATTAATGCCCATTTAGGATAATAAATCTTTGCCTCTTTAAAATAACGTTAACCTGCACATTCCATGGAATTTCTATACTGCGGGGGTCTTTCCAAATGGCTAGCAATTGTATCTCTAGACCTGTAAGTGATAGATGTAGATGGTAACGTGCAATAATCACTCAAAAGTTTTCAATGATATCTTCCTGTTGCTGGGCAATAACCCTACACAGCCATTTCAATAAAAAATCTATTTATACTCTTTGAATAACTATTAATTGTTATATTATTAAATATTTTTCATAATTCAAAAGATTATCAATGTCATGTTGTGAATAACAATTCACTGAATTAAAAAATTATATTTTTTTAACTTGAGTTGAGTTAGTTAAAGTTTGTGATGAAATATGAAGAAAAAGATAATAAATTCCCTCCAAAAATGAATCAAGCCATTTTATAGATAATTATTATTTATTTTTATCACATATATGATTAATAAATGAGATGGATATGCGCATTGAGAAAGTGGTCATAGTTTAACAACATTCATGGTAATTTGTTTTTTCCAGGTGACGTTATTTATTATTTAATTCTAAAATCTTGCTCTCTTCAACAGATGAGAAACCACCGAAAGAATCCAATGAACGTCGACCAGACTCTCGCTCGAGTTCAAAGAACATGCAAACAGCTCCGCAAGCTCAACCATCTCATTCATCAAGTCATTCACCTCAGCTTCACCAGCTGCAGCAGGTCCCATCTTTATCTCCTCACGAGCAACAGCAACAACACCACCATCATCACTTGCACCAGCTTCTTCCTCAACATCACCACCAACAGCACCAGCAGCAGACATTGTCTCAACATCCATTGCCACACCAGAGCCCAGTGCCATCAAGCAGCTCCAATAATGGTGTACTTGTTCCTAACTGCGGTGCACCATCCAACAACTCCATGCCGTCTGGGTCATCTTCCGGCTTGTCTGAAATGAAAGTGAAGCAAGAGCCCGTAATGGGAGGACATTCCAATGCATTTGGAACTCTCTGCAGCTCATCTCCAACACTCATGACTCCTCCCATGACTCCGGGGATTTTGAATGGTCCAAGTTCAGGAGCGTCTCACTCAATGATGAGTGGATATAACCTTCCTCAACCCAACCCATGCTCCTACTCTAAACATCTCCTAAGCTAGTGCGCTTTAGCTCGTGAAATTCCCACTCGTTTTGTGATACTTCAGACGACATTCTTCGTTCTCTTGTAAAGCTGTTATTGTTAAAAATGATCCTCGTGTGAGGCTTCCCTGTCTTGTTTTATTCAGGCACATGCGGCAGGGAACACAGAATGTAGTATTTTAATGTCTATACAATGTCTCTAATTTTAACATTTGAAGGCAAGTCTTAGGGCGTTTTTGCAAATACTTTTTGCTCTTCAGTCGGTTTTTTAATCATATTTTACAAGATGCAATAGGATTTTCGAACGATCTTTACAACAAAATGTTAGTTTCTTTATTTCAACGTCAATAAATGGGAGCTATATTAGAATTTTAAATTATATTTGAATAAGTATAAGCACAAAGTTTCATCTTCGTAAAAAATATATATACATGCACGTAAACCAAGGGCTTTTAAACGCGAATACTCTATTTAAGGTAATTTTGATATTACTACGTTTGATTTCCTAAGAAATTTTACATTTTTTATTTATTAGTTGGATACAAATCGAGACAATTAATGATAGCAATCGTTTCTGAGCAATCAAATTAAGGCGTAAGTAAACCCTCTGCGAATTCTCGTGTTCAAAACAACTAAGAATTACTAAGAATGTTACTAAGAATATTTTACTGGGTTTGACGTCTGAACTCAATACAGTACATCATTAGAATTCTCTGTCTTTAGTTCCGTCAGTATTAGAAATCTCTGTCGTCAGGTCCGTCCTTGAAACACCTAGCCTGCTAGTGGGGACTCTAAAACATCACGAAAATCAACTTATAGTGTTGCTAGATTCATGTTAAATCATATATTTTAGAAATAGAGATCCATTAACTCTTTGGCTCATGGTTAAAATTTGTGAATGAACTCTGAAATATATTGAAACTGGAGTTAATCTAACCATGAGTAATAATTATTTCATCAACAACAGTTCATTAATTTGCACCCTCACGGTTATTTCAAATTCATGAAGCATAACTTGCAACCCAAATTTTCCCCTTTGTAAGTGTGATCAGACGGAGCGCCATAGTATATTTTGGTATTAGTTCTATGTTTGAATGCGTGATTTTAGAATCAACTGGAAATTATTTAATTTCAGTGACCACCATCGCTTCACACGATACTCCGTAGCTTGTACAGATATGATAAACTACTAAAATGTGTTATATTTATAACTGATAATTTTTGTGGTAGTTGATCTTGTTCGTTTGTTGTGTGAAATGAATACGGACGGGTGAAGTTACTCAGTAATTCTTAGTCCCACACATTCCGCTGCTATAGACGAGACTGAAGTTTATTTTTTTCCGCAATTTATCAAAACTGGGATCATACCGAATTTTTCTTCGTTAGACAGAATTCAATAACTAAGGCGATTCAGGGAGAATTACAAGCAATGTTTAATAACCCTCGGTTCTCAATTTTAAATGGAAATAAATATGGTTATGCTTCTCGGCGTAAGCAACGTACGAAATTGAGCCTACAGAAATGCAACTGTCACCGGTGTCTTTCTAAAAATATTTAACCACTCAGTAAGAAACTTTCAACATTCATTGAAAACAAATTTAAAAATATCAATGTTAAATACGGAGCTGGACGCGACTATTCACTGCAACGTTGTTTGTAAATATTTGTACAGATTTTTGTTAGGATATATTTAACTAGATCTCTTGATGTATCCAGAGTGTAATTAGCAATAATATTCTGTATAAGCTCGTTCATTTGTTGTTGTTGTCAATGTTGAACTGTTTGCTGCAGCTGCCGAGAGAAGAAAAATAAAACTTGTTTTTTCTTTTCACGGACAGGAAAAACTGCAATGAAAGTTTGGCTTTCCCTTTTGGTGCTAAGTAAGAATGCTCCATTTAGATAAATTAATGAGCTTTTGTCCAAAAAGTGATGCATATTTTACCCTTACGTGGGTCCTCCTATCTCAGTTTGGCCCAACAAATGAGCACATCAGTTCGACGTCAGCCCTCAGCTTATGCTGAGAGTAAGAACGTGTTTCACTATTTGAACAACATGACCCACGAATTTTTCTGAGTGTTGCGTGTAGCTTATGAATGAGACTTACTTGTGAAATGAACTCGTACTTTGCTGAAAATAATTGAGTTGATCGTCGTCCCTCGTTTGACGTAATTAAAGGATGTATGGCGGGATTATCGGTGATCCCAATCATTATTATTAATTATTAATAAATTATACTATTGTTCGTGATTCATGAGGTGACCAAAATAATAGCTTATGGGCGAAAAATGTATAATAATATTGTGAGGGAAACCGTTGAAAAAAGTGAATAGCTGACGGTTCAGACTGGTATTGTCCCCTTCAAGTATTCACATCGCGAATAAAATGTTTTACTTCCTTCACAGATAATAAAATGATTTTTCATTTTAACACAAGTTTTCACTATATGGTGTATCGTGAATCCGATGGGCCGCTATATATAACATACATTATAATTTCAGGGTTTATAAATAAAAAATTGAACATCTTTCAATCAAAATTGAACGTGTATGTGAAGGTTGCATGCAATGCTTAATTATTGAATTATTATTGTATAATTGTATTGGTCACCTTATGAATCATTGTGTATCATAATGTGTAGATAGATGTTATTTCTGAACATATGTTGTAGTAGTAGATTCCAGGGTAGGCAATGTACGTAAACATCTCATGCGTGTCATTGTATTGCATCGTACAATACAATGTTAGTTAATTCAGCATGTATGTGTACCGAACATGTGAAGTTATATTCATTCCAATGCTTGGAAAATGATTTATGTGGTAAAACAACCGACTCTCTAACCTTTGTAAAACAATCGAGCTCTCTATTGTAGTATGAAACTATTTTCAGTGTTAAATTGCTGAGATTTACTCGTATCGCATTATTATTGTTCTCACTTGTTTCAACTGTTAGACGCAATGAGTTTCACGCGCAAGTGTCTGGGTAATATTATTTATTTATAATACGGAGCAAATGAGATATTTTTATATTTTCATGAAAAATTTATTTCGAGTGTTATAGTAACTTTTTGATTTGGTAGTCTCCTTGAAGTAATCCATCGATTCGATATAACATCCATCTTTAAAACTCATGAGTCAACAACGTTCAATTTAAGAACTTAGTAAAAGTTTCCATTTGGCACGAATTCATCTATCGTTCACAATTTATCAACTATTGCGTTATTGTTTCGTAAAGTTCAATTAATCTCTGCGAAACATGTTTCCAATGAACTAATTACATGAATTTCTTGATTATGTATTGGTTTTGCGAAAATCAGTCATTCGGGATCTGAATGAATTATTTATATAGATAAAGGTCCCATGACTCACCTTCAGCTTGGAAGTTTTCCTTAACGCAACAAAATTCAAATCGAGGCAAAATTTTGTGTACAAGTCCGTTGTCTACGGCAATAAAGTTTACTATGCTTGTGGAACAAATAATTGGTGCTATTTCTGAGACGCACTTCTGAAAATTTCCGACCATTGTTGTGTTATTTGTTTGTAAATGAATTGATAGAACTTAGCATCTATAGACGTTTCAGGAATTAAATATGACGTTATTTCGGACATCATTTCTCCATAAATTAAAATGTTTTAATACATGCTGTTGACCTAGGACTAGAATTGCAAGAGTGATAATAATTTGTTTGCACCTTGAAGGAAGTTTCGGTTCAAAAATGTCTCATATGAAGAAAGATTAAAAATTAATAAGACTATTTTCCTTTTATAACATACATAATTCGTCTCATACTCAGAAAATGAAAAATAACCGTGAGATTACGCTGAATATCATTATATTGATTTTGGAAAGGCTGAATAAAAGGCCTGTGCGGTCGTCGTTGTGGTAAAATAAGTTAAACCTTGGTGAACTTTAATTCAGCAAAATCAATGTCCTTCTGACTCTAGAAAACATTATAAATTTAAATAAGAGGAATTATGGTAAATGAAATGCATAAAAGCTGTGAAAACAATAAATCTCAATTAATTCTGCGCATTTCATTGAAACTGGCCTAGAATTACCAGCTCAGTAATTCTATAAATTTCTTTTAGAACTAATCGTGTGACTTGGGGTCGCATATATTGCACCTCGTAGTATATGTTTATTTTTTTGCTAGAATGCTGGAATTATTTGGGCAGTTTTTTGCGCATTCGATGTTTTCAACATTGACTTTGTTGGATATATTGTGTTAGCAGTTTCGTGTTAGCTAAAGCTAACACGAAAATTTTGTGTTAGCTGTTTTGCAACAAAGTGTGATCACTCGCAGGAAAAACCACGCAGAATTAGAGAGGTAGAAACAGCAATTAAAGTTGTTATTACATAGTAATTATTAATAAAATGTAATGGAAATTGTAAAGTGCAATAAATATCGAAGTCGGTGCGTATGGTTATTATTATCCGCTATGCATTTGTAGCGGCATTTGCATTACGGGGCTTATATATTTATCTCTGGGTTTATCAGTTATCTCTGGTGTTTATCTATGATTTTAGGCACATACTTAATTTCTTGCACATATTCAATATAAAGTCACGTGACAAAATTTAAGTCGCATGATTTCCAAGCACATGGTAAAGCTTTTTAAACAATTTTATTCATGTTCAAAGTGGTTTTCAGTTCGTTGACATCATTTAGAGACGAATTGCAATGTAAATCGACGTCGTTCCTCAAAATCTGCGGTTTTTGTCATTCAAGATAATACAGCCATTTCTATGTGCATTTATTTGAATGCCCAATGAAAAATTTCTCGTAATAATATTATTTGCTTGATTCAATCACAATGCACGAGCCTTCTTGAAATTTGGCTTCATAGAAGCAATCAAATTCGCATCTCGCCAGCTCATTCCCTGAATAAAAAGCCTTAAAAAATTAACAGCTAATTTTGGCAATTTTGATTAATAATTGAGAAGCACCTCATTCACGTTAAGAGTTAAGCACGTTACATAAATAAATACATATTTGAATATGTATTTAACCGTGAACTTATCAGAAAAATTATTCAAAATTATTCAAACAACGTCCGAATTTACGAAAATGATTAATATGATCAATATTTTTGAACACGAACATGATCATTTGCATATTTAATAATGTATCATTATTTTTTTATGTTTGCGGGCGATACGAATGAATTTCTTTCGCTCATTCTGGGTCAGTCATGATTCATTCTAATATTCTTAGTTATCGCTGGAGACGTTTTCTACATCGACTGAGATTTTCCAAGGAAGAAAACGAACGGAAACTTCCAATCGATAGCAGACTAAGATATTTAGGCCTGGCATATCCTGTCCCGCATTTATAAATGGATTGAGCAATAATTCATTTTACATTCAAGTATTCTATGCAATAAATTCATTGCAAATGAATGACGGTTGTTTATAAACAATATCCTGAGATGTTACGATAGATAAATAATTTGTTGAAATGTTTGCGCGGGGAATTTAAAGACGGCAAACAATTTTCTTTTTATATCTCTTCAAGAATAATTACGCAAGATCCTATGTGCTGTAACATCTGGATTTTTATGTTATTCCAGGATAAAAAATTTGAGAAAGTTCCTTTAAAAATGTGTTCACTCAAGAACCAAGAAATTTTTGTAATTATCAATCCTTGGTAATTAAGCTGAACCTAAAGCACTTTAAATGTTGTCTTTCGGTAATCCCTATGTGAAACAACAAAACATAGTCTCACCACTGACAGCAAAAGGCCATGTTGTAGTAGTTCTGGTCTTTTAAAAATGTTTTAGGGTTTTCAGCGCCTCGTAATGTCAACACTGGATTCCCAGCTGATGCTGGACGGTCGTGATGTCTGGCGGGTTGTTGCCACTTTAGCCTGAAGTAACTATTTCATATTAGCCTTCTGAAGTCGTAAACATCGCACATTAACGTGTCCCTACGAGGCTGTGGTAAGAAGAGGTGTGTACAAAATTTGAATTATTGTAGCTTCATGACTTGCATAATTTTTCATTTTGGTCACTATACGGTTATTGCCTACCTTGACATTCATAATTCTGCGAGGATTATTCATAGTACCACTTCTCTTTCGAAGATTGTTCAATAAGCTTTCGCCTGATGACTACATGTATATGGCTGCATATTCTTTATTCGGTACATAAACCTCATTAGTTACTATGCGTATTCTCGTTCGCCAGGTGTGCGGGAGACAGAAAATTAACCAGATTTGGTATATGCCAGCTGCATTTTGTATTTTAATCCTGAATCTTCGGCAAGTTTCCCGTCTGGGTCACAGATTGGGAACTGCCCCGAACTTTCCGTCACAAGTTATTGAAACATGATTGTGTGCGGGGATCTCTGTACACTGATTGTAATCGGAGCGTCTCGGCTACGCGAAGCCGCTGGATGCTCTATGAAATTAACGAAATATTGTGTGGTGATTAATATTTAAACTACAAAAAAACACGAATGACGAAGCCAGTATTGCCGATTCTACAATTGTCCTTTTTTATTCTCAGCTCAATCTTATATTTCACCGTCATTCTTAATGAATTAAAATATCGAATGTGATCTTCGTCCATATATTGTATATATTACCTGTTGATTTAAATAAAACTCTTGCTAAAATCATAACTGTCATTTCTCCGATAACCGTAGCGACTCGTAGCCCGGTGACGATGAGCTAGACCCTGAGTCTCATCATAACCAAGTTTATTGTGAGCTGCACGCACGCTCTCCCACAAAAAAAAATGGTCAGCTCACGATAAGTTAACGTATACGAGAGGTGCAGCCTCCTGGACCGGCAAGATATAATGTGTCTTAGTAAAGCTACCAGTGATAGAAAACATAGATGCGCTCTAGAACCCAAAGCCTTGTATAAAAACACTAGACTTCTTCAGTAACATGGCGCTCTCATGAGAAAACTGTGTCATTTTTATGGATGCTTTGTGCACCAATGCTGTTTATTTTGATGCTCCAATGCTATTGTTATTTATTATTAATGCTTAATTCTATCTATTTACTTCGCCGATGATCGCGATTATGTTGTTATAGCAATTTTCGAGAAATTAATGTTCTGTGATCAATTATATAAAACAAATTATATTCCTGAGTATGTTCGGTAGGCATTAAAACTGCTATTTAGCCAAGAAAATACTAAATTTCATTAACCCGCTACTAAAATTAAGAATTCGCTCTTCCCGAAGGCATTAGATAGCAACTGTTAGCAAGCCTTTGCCCATTGCGACACCCTGACTCGTATTTTTGGCATCATCCTCTGGCATGGATGAGAAGAAGTCTAGCAAGTCAAATTCTAATTATGTAATCCATAGAACTCGTTATTCTGTGTAATGATTTTCAAGTAATCTTCAAAACATATTATATTTTAAGCATGAATTTAGGACGGCACTTATTTTTCTAGAGCTTAAGATTTTCAGTTCTAAGCCAAGCAGGTGACAATTTTTTCGGTTTTCCAAAAAAAACCTTACCGTCGCAGAGCATTTAAAATTTGTATTGCAACCCATGATAACTTGCACCTGTCGGCTGCCGCAGCCGTTCTGCCCGTAGCGCTGCTAGCCGCTTGCACCATAAGCTTAGAAAGCTGTCAGGAGAAAAACGAATTATGGAGCTTTAAAGGCACGGCTTCGTTTTAACCTGCAAATAACAATTTGGTGTCTGGTGGAAAGATGCGAAGTGCATGGAGTAGATGACTCGACTAAGAGCGCTGTCTCGCCAGCAACTCCCTAGAGCCTCTTACTTGGCCTCAGCTAAAACACCTCTCGCGTTCTGCGATTTCGAGCAACCCTTATAATATAGTGAACAAAATACTGCGCTAGATTCTGCCTGGCTCCACACCGAATTTCTGGAGCTTCCGAGGCGACCTTTACTAGCCCAAATGGATGTATGAAAAATAAATTGACAATTTGTAGCTACTCAATGTGTTGTCTATGAGAACTGTTATGTGTGTATAATAATAAGTTGACGATTAATCATGAATTCATTGAATTGATGTCACTGATTTTTTGTCATTGACCGTTCTCTTTTTGGGCGGCGAAGCGAAAGGACATTTCAAGTTCATGTTGCACTGTGGGGGGACGGTAATAATAGAAGGTAAAATTTCGGTTTCGATACAATTACGAAATATTTGGAATGAATAGCTTATCCAATGCGCCTGTATTGCATACACTTTTTTCGAACAAATTGAGCTCAAGTTTCTATTTCTGATTCATTAAATTAAATTTAAAATAACCTTCTTGATACGTAGTGCCCGGATAGCTTATAGCATCTGCCCGATTTCGTAGAAAATTAGATCAAAAGATATCAAAATTGTAATTAAGCATTTATAATTGTTGAATAGGGAATATTTTTTTACATGGAAGAAATATAAACTTGGATTGTGAAGAGTCAGTAAAGTATACTTTCAACAGTCGGACCTAACGTAACCTCGCTAGGATATTTCTTGTGTGTTTTTTGTTTATTATCTTAATTTTGATTCCAAATTCTTTCTTGCCCAGAAAAGGAACAGGTTATTTTTTGTGAAAAACGAACGGCTCAAGAAAATTATTATTTAAGCTTATCTTTTTATATTTTTGAATCAGTTTCATTAACTGATTTCAGGTTATATGAGTTTTTATGGATGATCATAGGTCTCATTTATTTGATCATACTTATGTCGTGCCGAAATCACGGAATTACCGATTCTAAGGAATCGGCAGCCAGTTTGCCGAATCTTCAGAATTTGCATTTCGTTACTGATTCAGAAAATCGGACATTAGAGTTAGAGTTAGAACATAAATTGACAGTTAAGGTTGGATAAGGTTAGGTCAAGTTCGGTCAAGTTCCTTTATATGTAGATATTAAAAAAAATAACTTGGCTGACTCTACCTAACCCCAGATTCCTATAATATGGAAATGCTGATTATGCAGATTCGGCAAAGTGGCTGCCGATTCCATATAATTGACAATTCCGTGATATCGGCGCGACACATATATATCTATTTAGCAATGTCAATTTCTAATATAGATTTTACACATGAAATCACTTTTTTCGACTCCATTGGACCCAAAATGACTGGTTACGCACATATTCCAAAAGAGCAAAATTGTGGTCCACAGAGAAAAGAGTGTCTTTCGCCAACCTTCATCTTGAATCTCTTTGGACGGCAGCTTGAGTTTGTGTCAGGCTGTCCCGACCGACAGTCTCGTCTTGCTCATAACTCTCCTCAAAAGACAAAATGAACGTTATAAATCTAGCTGCCTACGCTAAATGGAAGACAAATTAAAAACCTGACAGGACTGTACGGTCGAGCAATAACTGTAGACAGACTGCCAGCGTATGATGTAAAATCTCTTCTTAGCCGTCCTTAGTATGCAGTCGACGCGGAGCCAGAGTCCTGATATTCCTCCGTATATACTCGGCCCTACTTCCCATCCGACAGCGCGACCTTAGCTTCTTTTGTCGACTCTGTGATTGCGTGGATAAAATTTACTTTTTAATGTAATTCATCGTTGCAAATTTTGAAATCTAGCCTCATATATTTTTTATATGTCGCATTTGAATGCATTTAGAACACACTAAACCGTCTAATTCAGACACGATAAATACTCGTCCGAAAATTTCAATAAATTTCATTTTAACGAAAGAGTTACATATTTGAAATTTAGGTTTATGTGGTGTAGCAATTTCAACCTTTCCTAATGAATCATTCAATTTCGACCGAAATTGTCATTTCTTTATGAATTTATTTAAGTAACTGTAGTGTCCATCAAAAGTTGCAGTTGGTACTGTTTTCTATCTAAATTAAATGGATTAATTGATATTTAAATCATTTTTTACCTCAAATCACAAGTTTTACAGGTATTTTCATAACAAATAAAATCAAAATAATTTCTTCATACAAATATGTTGATTGCAAAAGATTCGGAAACCATCTTCATCCTCAATTCAAAACTATAAATTAACAAAACAACGGACCGTTAAAATGTAAACCTTTTATTTGCGAATTCTTATTTTGCAGGTTCTTCCTGCATGGAAAATGAGTAAAACTTTTTCAATTAGAATGCTGAAGTGAAACCGAAAATTTTTTCTCTATAGCGCGAGCGATCATTTCAGCGTTTCTAATCGTGGTTATTTTCCTATCATACCGATTGTTCTAGCTAATTTTAATATGACATGTTCTATATAAGTTAACAAAGACATAATTTATGTATTAAAAATTTTTACTCATAACTTTTGAAAATTACATTTGAGATTCACGCACGATATATGTAGCAAAATTCTATGTTATTTCCAGATCAATACGAAGTTAAAGTTGAATTGTTGGAACTACTATAAACTTTAGTGTAGAAATATGGGCAGCGCTGAGGTGCACCGAGGAAACAACTGTACGTATGGGTAGCGGTTGCTGCTACGCAACAGTGTACACAGCTAAGAATAAGTTTGATTGAAGACCAGAGCATGCTTTTTATTAAGAATCTTCTTGTTCGTCTTTTCAATGAGTCGAACCAAATTTCTATATTATTAATTTCTATATTATTTTATTAACAAGAAGATTGTTAATAAAAAGCATCCTCTGGTCTTCAATCAAACTTGCATAAAAGAGAAGCTTCTGCCGAACTACACCAACTAAGAATAAGTGCACAATCTGTGTATGTTTGAAAATATCTATCTTGATACAGATGGCGGAGATGGAGCGGCCGTGCATAAAATAATATAACTGGCTGTGCCACAGCACTGCGCAGCTGAAACAAAGGTAAGGAGAAAGGTAGGGAAAGGTAAGTACTGAAAAACACTCAAGTGTGACTGTTGAACTGCAGTGCAGCAATCGGGCAGCAGTGCAGACAGCTGCACCGCAGTGCTGATAGCGGTGCAGCAGTGAAGACAGCTGCACCGCAGTGCAGACAGCGGTGCAGCAGTGAAAACAGCTGCACCGCAGTGCAGACAGCGGTACAGCAGTGAAGACAGCTGCACCGCAGTGCAGACAGCGGTGCAGCAGTGCAGACAGCTGCACAGCAGTGCAGACAGCGGTACAGCAGTGAAGACAGCTGCACCGCAGTGCAGACAGCGGTGCAGCAGTGAAGACAGCTGCACCGCAGCGCAGACAGCGGTGCAGCAGCAGGCGTTTAATGAAAGTCCCTGACAAATGGTGAGCACAGCAGCAGAATGTGACCGGCACGGCCACTGCTCAGTGCTGACAAAAACGTCGCGTATCTGGATGGCCGTTCACGCACATCTCAGTTGCTCATAGAAAATAAGTAATCAGTTCCACAGGCAGCATAATCGATTCATAGAAAATGAGTAATCATAATAATTATTGATTGATGGAACATAATTGCTTGATAGAAACTAAGTGATCAGTTCCATTTGGTAGCATAATCAATTTATAGAAAATAAGTAATCATAATAATTATTGATTGATGGAACATAATTGCTTGATAGAAAATAGGTAATCTGTTCAATTGGCAGCTTAATCGATTTATAGAAAATAAGTAATCGTAATAATTATTGATTGATAGAACATAATTGATTGATTGAAAATAAGTGATCAGTTCCATTCGTATATTTACTGATTTGTACGAAATTCCGCGAAATTTATGGTAAATCCTTTTTTACCTGTTATACTTCGTATTTGGTATTCAGAGATTCATCTCCTAAATATATTTTGTGTTAAATTTATTTTATTTCGACCTATTGATGGAAACCTTAATAGATATTTAGCTACTATTCTGCAAATATAGCCTATGTATAATGCGACTGCGTAACAAGCATGCTATTCACAGTAAAAGTTCACAAAAAGTTTATAATTTCGCAGTCCATTGTTCCCATATGTGTTACGAAGCTCTCCGAAAAAATTCCACCCTATAACCTGCCACTGTACGCAAAGAGAACCAAACTGCATTAATATACATTACAGAAGCAAGCAAGATGAATAAAAATATCAACATCGTGCTTGGTAATTCATGGAAGGGAAATTTCTGCTCCTCGTTGATGCGATGTAAGACATGGAATTTAGATCCCGGACGTCGAGCGGCCAAACTTCGCTGCAGGGAATCATTGAAGCTCAGCAACTGTCTGTTGTTTTCTGAAGTTCTAACGGAGAAGCTGACAATCATCTCAATAGAGGCTTGTTTTGTAACCGTGTTTGTCGTACCACACGAGTATGATACAACAAGCCTGGCCAATGTACGGGAAATTAGCTTCAAAATGAGTTTCCAAGACTTGGATTTTCCAATGCCCCAGTGTCGAATATTCAAATCAATTCGGATGGGCCGAAGTTCGAGTTTTGTATGCCAAATTCGGAGTAAAAATACACTATGATTGTTTATATTAGAAAAGTATCCATTATAAATTAATCGTGGTTATTTTCATAGCCGCGGTTGCTGCTAAAATTGTTGCTACCTTGATAGAAGTAGAAAAAGAAGAAGAATGTGCACAACTTTTATAGTAAATAAGATATTTACCGGGTGATGAGTTCCAATGAACCAAGATAAAAGACAATATTGAATTGTATTGAGGATCTAATTATTAGTGAAAGTCATAGAAAGCAATTACTGGATTCAGACGATAAATAACATGTTTTAACCAACGTGAAAAAGTTTATTGCATGCATAATACATGCTAGAAATTCCGAAAAAATCAATGACACAGATCAAAGAAATTAAAAAAAAAGCCTTATTTACTAAACATTAACCATATTATCAACAAGTTTGAAAAAAAATTATCCAAACTCCCATCCTGAGAAAAATTATCGAGGTAATATCTATTAATTATGTGGTAGATACATAATACATCCATTTATTTTGAGCACACAGTGAAGCAATGCACTCCCAACTACCGAGTTACTGAATAATACCAGAAATACGCTTATTATTTATAACCAGAAAATATGCTTATTATTTCATAACACAATATTATCACATTATACCATTAATCCACATTAATTAGAGCAGAATTTGCCGATAACAACGTCCACGATTGCGACAACAGCAACTCGCACCAAACTCCCCTTCGTTCGTCTCCATTCACGCGGTCCCATCACTCTAATTTTTTTCTTTTCTTCGTCCCTGGTGACGACGAACGCTGTCTTCGTCCTGTGCCGGCAGGCGGTGGCTGTGCCATCAATTTCAGCTCTCCATCAAAATTTGACGCCTAGACAGAAAAGGCGTCCTG
Source organism: Hyalella azteca (assembly GCF_000764305.2). Taxonomy (NCBI): domain Eukaryota; kingdom Metazoa; phylum Arthropoda; class Malacostraca; order Amphipoda; family Hyalellidae; genus Hyalella; species Hyalella azteca. The sequence continues at coordinate 22,846 of NW_025943778.1, read as the reverse complement.
CAAAGATAGGTGCTAATTGCTACCCGACGTCTCAGGCGCGCCTAATGACCGGCGTCAACATGGGCTGGGTATGTAAAACAAGCCTTAATTTATTATGTTCTTTGAATAAAACACTGAATATTTAAACGTGTACAATATAAATTAGCTCAGGGTAGAGTAGAAACAAAGTAATAATAGTTCATAAAACCATTATATTTTGTTACTTCATAAGTGTTGCAAATCATGAATATAAGTAACTTATGGTTCTACTTTGAGAAATTTTATTATGTGATAATTTTTTGGTAATCTATGAATACTTTATGGCAAGCTCATAAATGAACAACCAAAGACCTTAATTATTGGCAATTTTGACATCCTCATGTTAGTCAACTAGCATAAATAACTGTGATCGGTCTTCGGAAAATAAATATGGACTTCATGTTTCAAGAGCCAAGCTTGAGCGTTGGTGGAATATATGCATGCTCATTTTTTGGTCGAAGAAAGAATGGTGGTCTTCGTGCATTACTCCTAATGATGTTCGCTTGTTCCTGCGAGGACAAAATTAATCATGGGTGATTGATGTTAAGGGGACTTGTAAAATTAAGTGATCCTTCTTAACTAATGAATTGCCATCTAGAGTTGACGTATTTTGTTCTTCCTACTGAGCTACCGGAAAATTTTCTGGAAAATTTCGACGCTAATAAATCTATGGTTAATCGTTATCTTTCAGCTCATCAGCCAGGAAATTTTTTCGAAAATTACCATTCTAAAATTGCATGAACTTCGGTATAAAGTGCATCAAATTTATACTTTTCTGGTAATATAATGTAGTAAATAATAAACTAAATTAACTTTTTATAAACCTTCTATACCACAGCACAGTAATTCCATTAAGTGCAAGCTCGATTTGTCATCATGAAATAGTATTATATGGCATCATAATTCTGAAATGTTTGAGTTTTACCATTGTTAGGTTTTTCATATTGATCATGCATAACTGATCATGCATGAGAGATTCATAAAATGAACCCTGAAACTTAAGGGTGTTAAAATTCCGAGCTGATTGAGGAAACCTTGTCAAATATAACATTTCTGGAAGATTGTGCGAATTATGTGTTATTATTTGAAGTGAATAAGCTCTACGGTTATATTTTTGCATCACGCATTAATCGTTTCCTCCTAGTAAAGAAATTCTATACTTAAGGAAGGGCGTTCCAAGGGTGGACTTGTTGCAAGAGGAGAGAGAGTGAGAGAAGAGAACAGAGGCAAGGGGGTAGCGCTTATCACGGCCGATTGCCCCCTTTGAGATCTGCAGAGGCATTATTGTTTTACAAGCGACGCGGGACCTAAGATCACTCAAAGACTTGACTTTTCTGACGGCAGAGCGACAGCTATCGATCCCAAGAGACTGTCATAGAAACACAGAAAAAGCCGTTGACAGCTCCATCTACGAAAGATGCCACCACTGAATAGTTTTCTTTAGCAGGATAGTGCACTTTCAACCAGGTACATTGCGGAGAATTTCACATTTGGCTCGTTTGTTACAGTCGACATCGTCTTTGTCGAGTTCATTCATATAACGCAGCATTATATGAATGATATTTATTGAATCATTTACATTCTTTTCAAATTTATTATAACAATGTTAAAATTTTGGCTTGAGTCAATATTTTACAAAATATTGAACGAGGATATACTCAGTGTGCTTTTCAGAGAAAGTCAAATGAAAGGGGAGGTAAATATTAAGCATAAGTTAGATTAGTTCTATTTTCGTTTGTGTCAACTGCGAATCGCTAAGAAATTATTACTACGTTTCAAGCTTAAAAATATTCAGGGAAATTTTCAATCCGGATAACTTTCTTATATATATGACAAAACTTGACCTAATCTTGGCCATTACTACTATGATATGCTACAACTAGTCTCAAAATTCTGACAGAACCTAGATCGGAGAAGTAGAAGCTTAAGGGGAGCGTCTACCCCAAAATCGAAAATTTTGACTATTTCAGTTTTTATGCTCATCTTAAAGCTTACATTCTGACGCATCTAACGGTACCAAAACCATCTCTGTACGTTGATTTATGCGTTCACGACAGATCGCGAAAGGGTTAGGGGTGGTGATGTTCTTTAACATTTAAGATAGGCCGAAATTACCGATAGCACACTAAAATAACTAGTATGAACATGCGGCGTTTCAGTTATCCGCCTGCAGTCGTACGGGATGGTTCTCGTGCCGCCGTTCACACCATTGTTGACAGAAATATAGTTCCAGTATCGTCTAGTTTTGCAACCTTAGGGTACGCACACAGTGGAAGCAGGTTTGCCCGCGCGGGCAACCTGCTCCAACCTGCCACAAGAAAGAACATAGGATAATAATGTAAGTGTTCACAGTGAAAACCTGTAAGAATAGGCTTCTGTATTCTATGGTTTCAGACGCCAGCCTGTACAGGTAACCAGCACGCTGGCAACCTGCTTTCACTGTGTGCGTACCCTTACACCCTTGAATGTCTATTTCGAGGCGCGCGCGACTTTGTCGGGCTCTACTGAAAGTTAAATTATTGTCACTGCAAACCGATCTCCTCCAACAGTTTTAAAGCTAAAACAATGAGACATATACATACCATTCGATTTGCAAGGAAAAGATCAACAAACGCTAATTAGCGTTTTTCTAATTTCGTTACAGTTTACATTTTATTTTGCAAAAAGTGGGGTGGCTGGGGGTAAAATCAAAAAATTTCCGTCCTTGTGCATCAAATGATATGTGTCTCGATGTTGCAGCTTGAAATCCTAGGAGGAGATAGGATTTCTAACGTACCCCATTTTGGGCCGTTTTCTAAGAATTTCACGTTTTCTTTCCTTTTTTCGAAAAATTCACACGAAAAAAGTCTTAGTATTCTGTTTTACATATACGTACCAAGTTTCAAAGCGATCAGTCGGTAAATAATCAAGATGCAATTTGTGGTAGACGCTCCCCTTGAACAAGATTTCTTTTCGAACAGCTTAGAGCAAAAATTCAATTGGTTGTTTGCGAGATGGAAAGCACACAGTTTATATCTTCTATATGAAGTTTTCGTGTTATTATCATCATTATTCAGCCAGTTCTATTATTCCTTTCATGCAATATATAGTTTGGCCGTAGGATCGTTAGTCTAACAATGGCTGCTTCATTGTATGTAATGCTTATTCGTTTAATAGGCCTGGACACAATTAATAGAAGATTAATAAGAAGAATTAAATAAGAAATAATACGAATAATTATTAAAATATTTTTTCTAGGTTTCCGATTTATCTTGATCATAACTTGTTAGCTGCACGATCCTGGTTAACGTTTTTTGTAATTGTATCGTAAAAGATTTTTTTCGCAGTCATGAGAATCAAACCATTCATAGTTGTCCTAAAGACGTAGCTAAATATTTCATGATAATGAATATTAGATAACACTGGCTGATTACTATATTTACTGTTTATTTTTAACTCATTTTAAGCATGACTTTGCTCCGACGGAGTTGGCGTACCAAATACGCATAACATCAAGTTATCCACTGACATAAGTTTTACGAAATTAAAGCTGGAAAAATTTAAAGCAAGGTATATATGGGAAGATCATTGTTCTAAACTCCCGCCTCAGTCTGAAGCAAGAAAGAGCTGAGTTTAAGGTTCTTCCAAGTCGTAGCACGAAGTGAAGCCGTTTAAGAACCGTTGATCAGTTTCGCACATCTTGAGCTTATTTCGCGAAACTAATTCGATTTCTTGGCTTAACATAGCTGAGCCAGTCTTCTCAGTTGAGCGAAGGCCTCATTGCCATGCAGGTCCACTACGTAGTGTTTCATCACATCATTTCCCTGCAGCACAGGTTAATTCAGCGCATCTTCGTCTCCAAAATTACATAACCCTGCATTAGCTCGAGCATTTTCTACAAGGCTTTGGGATTCTTATAGCCTTTTAATGGGCAAAAAGGTTTTGCCGGATGATGGCATCGATTCAGTTTTTTATCTCGATTAAGATTAATTTTTCACCTTCTTAACGTCATAAATTTTCCATCTAGAATCACTCCTACCCTGCAAGCCGGAAATTCAAGAAATTTCAAACGATTTTATCAACATTTTTGTGAAATGTGAGCGCGACTTGTCAACAACTAGTCGGGTTTATATCTTTAATATGGAGATATCTTTAATATTACGATATCATTTTCGTAACCTAAGTATTGAGGCTGTATACTGAACAAAAACGAGTATAAATAGGATTTAATGATAGCTCTTAGCATGAATCAGGGTGTAGAACAAATAATGAATGCGAAAGAATGACTGGAGTACGGAACACAAAAATTATGAGCTTGTAGGCAACTAGGTGCAGCCCACGAGGTCTGAACATCCCAGTATATGAGCTGAAATTGTTGAAAAGGCTTCTTCGAAATGCGCATTAAAATAGGCCCAAAGGAAAAGAAAAAAGTAGTCCATTCTAAATAGTTTACGAATCTCATAACACGACTCCCGTCTCTTGAATCCTCTCTCCACGACTCCCTCCTCTATAACACGACCTCCTCCTCTCTCCCATATCACGACTCCCAATAACTCTTGATTATTGAAAACTACACACGATGATTATTATTGTAAAGCGATAATTTATATTATCTCAAGACTGAAATTGAGAAAATGGCTTGTAATAAAACATGTGCTATGTACACCTATCACCAACTACATCTGTGTAAACTACCTAGAGAGCATAATTCTCCTGCATCTACACATAACAACGGATCAATAACGTACATGAGCGCGAGACGATCGTCGACCAAGTGTTAAGCAGCAATTTAATGACTGTATTTAATATAAGCAATATAATGACTGTAATTGCTTGCAGATATTCATGGGCATAAATAGGCGGTTGAAGGATCTGAATGCGCTCTCGAGCGTTGGTGGCGTCTTTAATAAGCGACGAACTGGCCTCAAATTTTGACCAAAGCGACTGAAAGGCTTCACTTCATTTTCGCTAAATTCGCGGGTTAATTGCAGTAGTTTTCATGTATGATTTAATTATACAGTAGGTTATATTTTCAAGATACATGACAGTCATTTCGTAACCTTTTTTTCCTCTGAATAAATTAAAATAGAAATGGAAACACCACTTGTTTTTTTGGCTCATGGTGCTGATTGTAAGCGTTTTAACCAGATCATACCACGATATAATGTCTGGCAAAAATCGAAAGTTATGAATACGATTGGCAAATGCAATTATTCTTAGAAATGTTATTACATAACGTAAAACTATGTTTTCGATTAGTGTTTGTCATGCTCTACTCAATTCTGTGATAATTAAAACTAAAACTAAATATTCGGTGTCACAAACTTTGACTTTATAATGAAAATTAGATTTTTTGATTAGGAAGGCAAATTTTCTGGCCTTAGCACTAAACTGGTGGCTCAGGAGAATACGTTGACAATTTCGTATCTTCTCAGGACCTAGAGTGACATTTCGCAGCGCCGTCAGCCGGTTAGCTTTTTCAGGAACTTTTGGAAGCTCATGCGAGATTCCAGGAAATTAGTCCAGACGTTGGAAATCCCGTACTCAGCCGGCGTAATCCACATGATCTCCACTGCTCCAAACACTGGACTCTGCGCTGACCGCTAGAAGAAGAATCCTCCTTCTCATCGGATCCATTCTAAAGAAATTTTCACTCGGATCAAAAAATTGTTGGGCTTTACTGGAATCGGGAAATTTCCGTCACAGGAGTAGGAGTTGAAAATGAAAACTGTTTTTTTATTTATTTTATATTTCTAATAACTTCAAATAGTCCTAGGGTTACGATGGTCTCAAGTTACTCTGTTCTGTAGTGTACTATCCATTTTTGGATAGGCAATTCTTTGCAGCACTGTATATTGTTATTATGGTACAGTACAGAATGAATGCACGGATCGACTTATATTAAATGCATTCCACGACTTTAGAGAAGATGATATCAACGCCCTATTGGAGGTTTACCTTTATACACATATTACCTGTGTACACAATTATTTCATTTTGTGTACACAGGGTTACCTATATACATAAAAGATTATTTACATCTCATAAAACTGACTAGTACAATGAATACATGAAGCGTAAACGGTCATGAGTTGGAAGATTGTTGTCATTTCAAAAAACCTTACAGTTATTTCCATAGATAAATAAAGCGTAAACGATTACGGTAAAGTTTATCACGATTATACCGAAAATCCGTTCCGATATTTAGATATATTCTAACAGGAACTTACTAATAAGATGTAAAATACTGACCAGCTTAATTTAAATGCATTGTTACACTACAAGTGCAGAAAAGTTCCTTGATATTCTCATGTGTGCTTGCGACTCCTTCCAGACAGCGTTACTCAAACAACCATCCAATAAAGCTCTTTCACATTATTCTCATTTTATTAACACTTTGACTGCGACTCACAAAATAGCCTGTTGTCCTGTGGTGCGACTCATTCAAACTTGAATAACTTGAGTTACATGCAGACAAGGCAGCGAGATCAGGGCTAGTGCGCTGCTCTTGTCTGAGCGAGCTCTACAAGCTTCTGACATAAAAACCGTGAGCCTCTATTGGTGCATGTCGCCTGGGATGGAAACTTTCATCTTTCTAGGTAACGTGCGCCATATGAGGTACATGGCATTTATTATTCAATTACAATAAAAAAACTTGCATCACACGGGTACTAACGCTTGAAAAAAACATTTTCTGTGCAAATGAAATCGGATTGTGACTGCAATAATCAAACTACAAATCATTCTGGGGTAAAATGCTGCTAAATGGGAAGTTTATAATTCATTTAGATGATTTCTTACAAAACTGCTCTAAGCATAGCATGAAGTGGTACCAACAACTGTTCTAGTTATTGGCAAAAACTGTAGCAAATGCCTGGGTGCTTGGTGATCAGTTCTATAGTCAGTAAAAATCGATGTGAATTGCTGAAGTCGTTGAAGATTACTGAATGTATTTTCACTAGTAATAGGTCAGACACGTGAAGAATAAAAGCTAGAAAAGTAACTATCAATTGCTAGCCCAGTACTCGGAATCCGTATCACTGTTTATCTTGCTTTTTACAGTGCCATTCTGTTTCTGTGTGAGCTTAGGCAACTTTCGAATGACTAATACTCGATTTTCTACTGCTGTAATCCATACCAATATCGAAAAAATGATTTTCAACATATTAGAACAGGATAACCCCCTTTATTTAATACTTTTTCTTTTTCGTATCCACTCATTATTTCAGGCTACATTCCAACTACTAAAATTCTTATGATTCGATTGCACGACGTTCATATAGGTTTTTGAAAACATTATTGTCAATTATCCATCATATTTTTCACAAGTTTATGATCTGGCTGATATTTTAAAGAGCTTTTTCTAAAAAAATAAATTTTTCAAGCGTGCGCCATATATGGCGCACATCGCAGTTTGGGACAAGCATGCGTGTACCATATATGGTGCACGTCGCAGTCAAAGTGTTAAATAACGAACTGTCTATCATCGCGACAGGTGATTAACCGGGATTAGTCCAACAGTTCCATCACATTTGTGACATTGGCTTTAAGCTGGCATTATGAATAGCACATTATTTTTTGAGAACATTAATTTTTTTCGTAGGTATAGTTACTTTTAAAGGTCTTTTGGTTGAAAATCGATTAAATACCATTTGTTGAAACCAAGTTTTTCTTAAGATGTTTTTTTCCCAAACTCACGCCTCTCTAACCTCTGACTCAGCTGACGATGATCTCTTTATGGATTTAAACTATCATAAAATATGGCTTCTTTTACCCTAGAACCAAACACTAAGACCCGGTGTCACCTCACAAAGTTGTTCAACTTTTCGCTGCTGGCAAAGTGCATCCCACAGCATGTAAATTTTTTTGTTGAAAATTATCATCCGAAGCCGCACCCGGCTTCAAGTTTTGGATTTCGATTTAAGCTTGTTTACTATAATCATGCAGAGAAAATCCAATGAAAATTCTGTGACTTAGGCACAAAATTACATAATCTTACTGAAACGCTGTTAGCTATTCTGAGCTTGAAGTCAAAATTATTTTTGTTGCGCTGAGCTTGGCACGTCTACTTAAGAAAAAAAGTCTTCCAGAAAAAGGACCATGAAATAGCAACGACGATTCACAACTTCGTTCATGGGTCACGAACAACATCATAAGAGAAATTTCATAAAGCATATAAGACTGATAGCAAAAATTCGAAAATTTTTCAGTAATAGTGTCCGCAAGATTGAAATTGGATTAATGAATTATTCAATTTACAGATTAAATAATATCACCGTTAGGGAAGATCCCCTAAAACACACAGCAATATATGGCCGCCAAAATTATTTTGCAAGTTTAGCTTATAGTTACAAGTTTTACAAGTTTAGCAAGACGTAACACAGTTTAGGCAACTGAAAGAATATTGAGCAGCAAACATCAAAATAAGCAATCAAAACTTTACCCGAGACTACATGAAGAACAGCAGTTCTAGAAGCAAAGCAAAAGTAATGCACATCAACAAAATCGTGCCCGCCAAAAGACGGAACGAAGCTGTCGCCTCAAGACGAACTGGCCCACTTCACAATAATGCGCTCAATATTTGCTTCTCTTGGACGCGCGTCGCGCCTTCTGGGACCGTTACCTTATTTCCTCGGCCACATTATAAAAGGAATCAATGTTTACTTTATCAACTCCTTGCTGGAAATCAAATGAAACTCGTCGTTTGGTCTCCTTTAGATCGTATAAAATATTACTATAAATTACTTTATTGAAAAATTGGCCATTAAAATTCAATCGTGCATTTAAAATGCGAAATATTCGCTTTCATTGAATGTTTGGTTGAATTTAAATCCATCAATTTCCAATAATTATTATGTAGTCCATCCAACGTGTAAAATATTGCGAATGGCTAATGATACAAAGACATACTCGGAATGTTACACTACATGTTATATCAATCTTTTGTATTGTGTAATGAAAAACATATTTCACGTATTTAAGTCCATCCACCGCACTTGAAACTATTATATTATGTCTATCTTATGAAAATTTTATAATATCATCGAGGATATAAAATATTGGATGATGAAAGGCTATCATTTTTGCTTCTAGATCATTTCGTGATCAAAGGTTTTTATCTCATTGCATCAGTAATTTTGAATACTGAAATTGTTAATTCATCAATAATACTCCTATATTCAAATAAAAAAACACAAATCATTCTTTTTCGTGCATGGACGATCCAAACAATTATGGAATATGATTAAGATTTTTAGAATATTAATTTCCGTGGCAATACGAAGTCAACTCAGCAATATATATGGCAGCCATATAAGAATTGATACTACGTTAATTAAAGTTTCAATTTACGTTAGGAAGCATAAATTTTCAAGTTTAATTTCGATTCATTGTACAAAGGATCGTACAATTTCTCAGCGTGCTTGAAAAAATCAATTATTTAATACAACCATTATTTATAAATTAAGCGTGTGTGGCTTTGTCATAACTTTTTAATGCAAAAACCATACAATTATGTTCACCCAGAAGAACCACTACATTAATCAATGGGATTGCAGTCTGGCTGCGCTATAGAGATGATTTATAGCGCCAGGGACTTATTGCTACTCATATCGAAATTGCTTCAATTGAATTGATCCATCATAAGGCGAAAATTTATTAATCATTGTGTCTAGTTAAAGACAAATGCAGTCATTTAGAAAACATTAGCTGATGAAACTCCAGTCACTGAATCGCCTCTAATATTTGCTCTAATTTTAAGCTTGTCATCGATGTGATTGATCTTCCTAAGTCTGAGGACCAACCGTGATACGCACGCTGCTATGACGCTACGTTTCCTCTCATAGTGAGTCTGATCTTAGTTAGAAAAGACCATAGATATTATCTTTAATTTTATATATATTTCAACCCTTGACATTTTGATTGGAAAACTTGAAATTTGGTCGCTTCGTAACAGTAATACTTCAAAATTAGTCCTGACGCTTGCAGAATTCACAGCAAGTACCTTATTTGTTGACACTACCTCAATTCTGAATTTTTTTTCCATCCGTACAACGTTTTTCAATACCTCATCTTCTTCGATTCACTGTTTTGCCCAATCCCGAAGTTTGGTTTTCTTAAAACTCGGAAATTATTTCGCCCTTCTATCCCAATAGTAACTCTCATTCATCCTTCCTCTTCCCGCTTTCCGCTCCCCTCGGAACTAAATGGACGCTCGATAGTAATCGTAGTGAATATTGAAGAACTATATTTTACTTTGCCAGCAATTGGGAGTTTCTAAGGGATTCCAGGTAATGGGAGCCACTCTCACTGAGTGGGTTTTATTGGACGAGAAATGTATAATATTTCTTCAGTATTTTCTGACGACAAGATTAGCGAAGGGTTGAAATACAAATTTTTTTCTCAATTCATATCGATGGAAATGTGCGATTGTGCAAACACCCACACATCTTAGCTGGAACTTATGTGCAAAAATAATATTATGTTATTTATCATTTCAGTGGAAATAAATATTGCAATATATTAGCTATAATTACATTAGCAGAGAATGCAAGTAAGTCTTGTACTTGAAATAACGTCGGCCTTTTAATAGATGGCCAATTAAAAGTCGGCCTTTTAATAGATGGTGAAAATAAAACGCTTGTCGACTACCTAGATTTCCATCTTGCGTTCCTGTTATTTTCTTTTCGATATTGCCTGTTCCTCCTTACAAACTCTGCATTTTTCATGCATGGGCAGCATGAAAAATCTCATGCACATAGCCAACTAAACTTGCCATGTAAACGAAGCTGAACATCTTCCATTAGAATTTGTGGTACTCACACATAATATATGAAGTTAAATATTGGGATAGCTTAATTCTAATTATAAATATTCAAAATAGGATATAAGAACAAGGCTTTAGTCCTGTGCGATTTTTGCCACCTCAAAGTAGCTGCTTCATGAGATCCCACGCATCAGTCCTTCTCAGTACCAGTGGTCCTTGAGACTTCGTTTTTTTCTCTCATAATACGAGTGTTCATTTTTTCTAAGACGACCTGAGAATCCTCGAGCCGACCTAGTTTGCTGGGGCTTTCCTGCTTTATGGAATAAGCGAGTAACGGGCAAATTTTTGCCACTTCTCATCCCCTCGCTAAATACTTGATGCTCGGATTAGCTCGCTTGTGTGGCACGGCGCCGACTCTGGACCGAGACGGCGACTCCAGGAGACTTGCTAAGATTGAGGAAGACTCGAGAGCTACTGCGGAGAAAAATATTCGATAATACTGTAAGAGAGTAAACTACGCGAGGAGATAAAACTATAATTATGTTATTAAGTAGAGCAAAAAATATAACTCAGTACTCACTGCAGTGAGTGACAGAGAGCGCATTTTCTCGTCGACGAAAACATGAAGTCATGGACGGACGGACAGACGGACAGACAGACGGATGGACGTACATGGCGAGCACAATAGTGCAATTTTTCCATAAATGAGAAAATGCGCTAAAAATACACAAGGCAATACTCAAGGTAATAATAAAGGGAATTTTCTAACATAAGCGGAAAGATTTGTTAAGGAAATCGAGCTAGACTACTACAATTAAAAAAGCGTGAGATGACTTTTCAAGTGGAATTGTTTCCATTTAATTCTTTGGCAGGATGAGCTTATGACATCGCATAATATATTGTGATTTCAGTGAACAAATACCCAATAAAAAAATTCCCATTTAGATGTACAAATACAATGAACAATCTATCATACTTACAATAAACAATTAATTAATCAATCATGCAATAAATAATCAATCACGAATGACAGCCAGAAAAGTTTATCGTTTGATGTACGAAATTAACATTTAAAAAAACCAACATTACTTCTTTGTTATTGTCATGACTCGCACTTTTTCAAAGTTATGCAGCATTCAAACCACTAAAATTTGTTTATGACGACCGAGAACTAAAAAAATATCCGCATTTTTATCTGCGTTCTTATTTCCAGCAAAGTTTGGGAAGTGGTGGCTGTCAAATCTAACCCCGCGGTCACTCTTGACTTCAAAACTTGTTGTCGGTGCGTCGCGCGATGTATGCGCGTCATGTACAACGAAAGTTGACCCTTCCGCTGCAACTTGCCGCCCGTGCGCCTGATTGTGAAATACAGCGAGGCTTAACTTGTGGCGACCGTGACGGGCGTCTCTAGCACGTATATATTTACCAAGTCCTGTGGGAAGTGACGTGTTGAAAAACGTGAGTTATATTAAACATGAATATATTCATTTACATATTGGAATCTTAGGATATACAGCGAGGTTTAACTTGTGGCGACCGTGACGGGCGTCTCTGGCACGTATGTATTTACCAATTCCTGTTAAGAATGAGTTTATGAAAAACATAGGTAGTTATACCTATAATAAATATGTTACATCTACATATTAGAATCTCTATTTTTAAGTCGATTTTTTCATTAACTTTCCAATGACAATAATGGTTATTAGGAACATCAAATATGAAAGCTTCAGAGAAGAAAGTCTGCCAATCGTCACCAATAACGATAATAACGTTGTGATTGTTTGGCGAAATAATATTAGTGAAATGTTTGAACGCAATCCACTGATGTTTATTCTCTTTATACCTTCGACTTGATTTTGTATTTTTTATTCAACTTGAAGGATTGGAACTGGTGAATATTTCTTTTTACAAATGTCTCTAACTGCGACGGTTATTTCAGATAATGTCATGCATTTTGATTTTTCAAACCTTCAAGAAAATTTTTGATATACATATCGTTATAAAAGATTTAACCTTTTCTCATGATTTTCATCCGAATTTTACAAATGGCTTGCAGTGCAATCAGAATTATGGGTAGTATTATGCATTTTATAATAAATCAAATAATAACATCAACCATTAAATTTTTTGAATGACATGTTAAAAAAGTCAAATATTTAGTGCTTTATGACATATCAGTAGTTCACTTTGAAAAATCGTAGGCCTGGAAAATTCAGTATTAGGAAGGTTATTACCTGTTTCAACATTAATCAGAATCTTTCAAAGTTGTTCTTGATTTGCAAAGCGTGGTCTTATAATACCAAAATTTTTTTGGGTTCATCCGGTTATCATTATAAGCTGAACATCATTATTTTTTTCGTATGAACATACCACCAAGCATCGAAACGTCCTTGAAATGAAATGAATAATACCGCCTATAGAAAAGAAATACCTCTTAGAGATGATAAAAACCTCCTAAAGACGATAAATACCACCTAGAAATGAAAAATACCTCCTAAAGATGATAAGTACCCCTAGAGATGATAAATACCGCCTAGTAATATAAAAAATACCATATAGAAATGATAAATACCGCCCAGAGATGATAAATACCACCTAGATATGAAAAAATTTTGGCTACCAGAGCATTGTAAAGGAATTTTAAACAATTATATTGCATATTAAAACGCGGCAGTTTGGCGACGACTTTAATGTGTTTGATGGAGACACGAGTGCCGTACGCGGCACGATAGCGGCGCTACAGGATATTAGAGCGAGCCTCTGATGTACGACCGCTCCTGGCTACCCGCTGCGTAGACGGGACAGTCTACTGTGAGTGTTGTGTCTGGTAGACGGGGACAGTCTACTGTGAGTGTTGTGTCTATTACGGGTTATTCACATCAGATTAATTACGGGTTATTCATATCAGATTAATTACGGGTTATTCACATCAGATTAATTACGGGTTATTCACATCAGATTAATTACGGTTATTCACATCATATTAATTACGGGTTATTCACATCAGATTAATTACGGTTATTCACATCAGATTAATTACGGGTTATTCACATCAGATTAATTACGGGTTTTTCACATCAGATTATTTCGATTATTAATAGCAATTTTTTAATCGTAGTTTAAAATTATTCATTCAGACAACAATACTATTCAAACACACATTAAACACAATTAACCAATCATGACTTCTCGACGCGAAACTCAATTCGAATAAACGAAGAGGGTTATTTCTTAATAAAATGCTAATTCCATCACAAAGAACGTAATAACAGTCAAATATAACGTTTGAATTGAGAGGACTTTACAAGTAATTTAGTAATAAAAATTAGTTGATCATCATAAACATCTCTTATATAGAGCTTCGCAAGGAACGAAACCGTTAGCATTCACTAATTAAAGATGAAGATAATTCAATTATAAAAACATATGCACCATCGCGATAAGAAAACTTGGTAATATTCAAAACAGTCAAGACGACTAAAGAAAAAGTGAACCTCATGCTATTCAAATTTTGGGTGTTATTACCGTCGAGTTTTTCTAAGCTATAGCAACCACAAAGTTTACCAGGACCCATACTTTCAAAAAATGTTAAGAGATCGTAAGTTCATCAGCCAATCATTGACGGCCTTTCAATCAAAATCCACCAATCATAGTCAAGAAAATAGAACGTAAGTACTTACGTTCACTTAGCGAATTTTGAAAGTATGGTCCCTGAAGTTACCCAGTCAGTAAATCTTAATTATTTACTGTTTAAAAAAAAAGAAGCTACCATGTAACGAGTGGACTACGGACAAATGTTTAGCTATGCGATTTGTTCTAGCAAAAAAAGAAGCCCTGTATTTGTGCTTGTATAAATTTCGAAGCACTCTCATTAGTAACATTAATCATACATCAGATCGTGAAGTACGTTCCGTCTCCAATAATTCAATTTAAGAATCTGTGGTGTATTAAAAAATTTCTTGTTCATGCATTTTCAGCACAACATTGGTAGTTTTTACACATAATTATTTGGAATGAGGATAATTATGGATTATCAAAAAGGATAAACCTAAAATTACTGCGCTATAGATTACTATAGTAGATAATTTTAAATCTTATCGTATAGGAGAATGTGTCAGTTCTCACTGGAGGAAAATAACACAAAATGAAATTGCCAAGAAGTTGCGAATGTTTTTTTAATTCACGTATAATTATAAATTTTTTCGAAGATACTTGGATTTCTTGCAATCTATATCACAACTAAATTTGAACATTTTTGCACATATTTTCACATGTTTTTAGCGCATTTTCTCATTTATGGAAAAAAATTCACTATTGTGCTCGCCATGTCCGTCTGTCCGTCTGCCTGCCCGTCTGACTGTCCGTCTGTCTGTCTGTCCGTCCGTGACTTCACGTTTTCGTCGACGAGACAATGCGCTCTCTGTCACTCACTGCAGTGAGTACTAAGTTATATTTCTTTAAATTTATACACTAATATCAAAATAATGAATTACTTAGCTTTGACTTCAGTCCTGAGATTCTGTAAGTGAAGGGATCCAGTGGCAGAGCGAGATGAGAGGCCGCCAGCCCAAGCCTCCAGTCGCGCGCTGACCGCCGTCGGGGGAAGTCGTACGTCGCAGGCGCTCCGAGCTGCTCGCTCTGCCACGCGCACCACAAGACCGCCGTGTTGGGAGATTTTGTTATAGTGCTAATATTTGCTATTTAATAAGCAAGCAAAATTTCTTATTCTCTGTGAAAACTAATATCAGTATAATATTTTTTACGGCATTTGAAAGTTACATTTTCTTTTACTTAGCGATTCAAACAAATCTAATGCTTGGCACTGAAAATATGAAAGTATTCATTCTATCATCGGTTCATAGAAGTCATTATGTTTCACAGAGGCGAAGGCTTTCAAAGTCCCTCGATATGCCAGGCTATCCATATTTTTTTGATTCAACCAATTGGACAATTCTAAAATCGTTTTCAATCAATAGTATTTATGCTGAGTATTAAAATATCCTTTGAGATGCATATTTCGAAGTAAAAAGGAACTTTTATTCCGTAGTGATTTTCATCATTTTAACTGAGTTAAATTTCGACTAGTAGTTATACGCAACGATTGGTCTTTAATTGATATGAAAAAATAAAATTAAGTTAAAACTTTGATAGGAAAACATTCTTTTTCTTCAGGACATTATTTTAAAAAAATTTAACTGAGAACATTATATTAAGCAATTTAGATTTCACTTTATTTTCTTCTTCATCGATTTAGTAACTCGTAGCCTATATTCATGTTTGTAAGAACCGGAAAATAAAGCGTGAGTTTTGTAACAAGTTGCGAACTCGGCAATCTGAAAGACAATGATCTTACTGGTCGTTGCCATAACGGAAAACAAAATCTAAGCTAGCAATATAATAAATGGAACAACAATTGAAGAATGATCATAAATGAGGTTTGATCAAATAACCTTATTTTATTCTGATCTAATTTCACAAATGTGATCCAATCGTCTGAGGAATGTTAAATTCCTGGAATTGTTAGCCCATCAAATTTCTCGTGAAATTTGCTGAAAAACTTTAGGTGCTTTTTATACAGTAAGTCTTAGCTCACCAGTTCCTCTCAGATTGTTGCATAATTTTGAAGGCTAGAAATGAAATTTAATGTTTTTTTAGTCACTGAATGGACTTTGATATTGTCTAAAAATTTTACAACGATATTGTGGCATATAGAAGATTAATATATTGCACACTTAACGCTCGCAAAGTAGTGTACAGATGAAAAATTTATACCGATGAGAGAAGAAAATTACGATGCAGAGATGCGTCAAGTTTAATATAAAGATAGAAAGTAGAATGTAAACTTTCAAATTTCTATAAAAATCTATAAATTTTATACATTCGAAACTGATTCTTTCTCTCAACCAAACTTTATTATTTCAAAGTGCAATGAAGACTAAACATTTCAAATGAGTCGTTTCGAGAGATTCCAAATTAATTTTTTTTAAATATTGTTTTTTATTATGCATCCATGTGGTGACTCTTAAACAGAATACATTCGCACCTCAATTAAGTTAAATGTTAAATTCTTCAATATAATAAAGCAAAATTAATATCTCATATAGTGCTTTTCTTCATATTCTTTACCAGTTAATTTTAAAAAAGTTATTCTCTCGAAATCTTCTAGATTTCGAGGTTTTCTTCTAATGGAGGTTTTCAACATACATTTTCATGGTTATGATAAAAAAACGTTGTTCACTGAAAAAATTTTTTTAACTGATTGTTCTTCAAATCTGCAGGACATTTTGAATAAACTTTGATCTATGGAAATGAAATCGCCTCCTAATTTGAATCAGAACTGAAAGAATAATTTGGCGAATAGAGGTAGATAAATTTGCCTAGTATCATACAAATTTGAGCTTCAAGGGATTAAACCAGAAAAATTATTAGAAATTATAATTGAAAATTCTTAGAAATAACGTTGAAAATAATTTTTTTTAATCTTTTGCGCAACGATGTTTCTTAGATTTTTTTACCTATCATGATACACCCCAACGACGAAAATCGTCCCATCGATGCATGGACAGCAACTCTTTTCGTGGATACCGATTCGTTTTATTAAATGATAATGCACGATATAAAGAATGTTGAGCCAATAATTCATCATTTCAAAATAAAATAAGGGAGAAAAACTCTGAAACACTCAAAACTGGGTTAAATGTCCAGTTAACTGTAAAAAAATCGACCCAATATCAACTCAACACTCAAAACTTGACCTAATCTCAATGAAATGCTCACAACTTATCCCACTGTCAACTCTCACAACTTGACCCAATGTCAACTCTCGCAATTTGACCCAATGTCAACTCAACACTTACAAATTGACCAAAAATTTGCCGCTCCCAAAACAGCGCGCTGCTCAAAAATATACCCCAGTTTATCTGTGCTGCGTTGCAACTCTTGTTCAGATTAAAACTGCTTGCTCGATATTCATCGGTGCATCTGCTAACTGAAAAGTGTGATTATCACTGTATGCCTCAGGAGGTAGAGAGAGCAGAAAATATAGGGTGAGCAGGAAAGAGAAAAAACTGGCAATAGAGAGAGCAGGAAAAAGATAAACAGGCCATAGAAAGAGTAAGAGAAATAGAAACTGGATATAGAGAGAGCAAGAGAAATAGAAGCTGGCAATAGAGAGAGAGCAAGAAAAAAAACTGGCAATAGAGAAAGAGCAGGAAAAAGAAAAGCTGGCAATAGAGAGAACAAGAGAAATAGAAGCTGGATATAGAGAGAGCAAGAGAAATAAAAGCTGGCCATAGAGCGAGCAAGAGAAATAAAAGCTGTTAATAGAGAGAGCAAGAGAAATAGAAGCTGGCAATAGAGAGAGCAAGAGAAAAAAACTGGCAATAGAGAAAGAGCAGGAAAAAGAAAAACTGGCAATAGAGAGAACAAGAGAAATAAAAGCTGGCCATAGAGCGAGCACGATAAATAAAAGCTGGCAATAGAGAGAGAGCAAGACAAAGCTGGAGCAGTAAGAGAGCAGCATGCAGGCAGTCGTGATGACAAGGCTGGGTTTGCTGTGGCTCGCGGTGACCTCAACTCCGGCCGTGATGGCTGCCGCTGCCAAAGGTAAGCTGGCATGTGCCCTTGATAAGCAAATTTTTCATCTTATTGATAAGTAAACCTATTTATATTTTATACCGGGTTGGGTAAAATTTTTGCTGGAATGTGCTTTTCACTAAGGAGAGTTTAAATCTCATCAAACATCCATTTGGTTTTTGTCCTATATCCTGTTCTGAGAAATTTGTGCTGATATTTGCCCCTAGTCATGAAAATTTATTCCCTATCAATCAGTCCAATGATTGAGGTCGGTAAGTCAGTCAGCTTTTTTATTCTGTTAAGATGGTATATTTATCTCATTTCTCATGTACCTATATTATATTATATCCTGTTTGCTAAATAATTTGTGTGCTCATGACACTGAATTTGACATTGAATTTTGTGTGCTCATGACATTGAAAATACTCCATATTGGTGAGGTAAGTGATTGAGTCCAAACATACAATATAATTTATATTATCAGATGGCTACAAATCTTTCTTGATCAATTAATTGTACACTTTATTTGCTATCGATGCTACGACGAAGGGTTGCGGCAAACATGATAGTTAAACAAACTCACTTGAATTTATTTCCCCTCATTGCTGTCGCACTAAGAATCAAATTTATTAAACAAACGAATATATAAACCTCATCAAAACAAACTCACCTGAATTCATTTTCCCTCATTCTCTCTAATTTGTTATAGAATCGTCTCACTAAGAATCGAATTTATTAAACAAACGAATATATGAACCTCATCAAGATGGAAACATCGCTTCACATCCATCATTGTGAAGCAATGAAATGCATGAAAAATTACTCAAATTGTATATTATAGTATTGGCATTCATATGAGGAGAGAAATCATAGTAATTAATGACCTTTATCTAAATAAATAGTCCCTCTGGAATATTTTGTTCATAAAATTTCGTTCAATACATAACATAATTTCTTTCGAAACGTTCAATTAATATGAATGTGACGACTCTAGGTGGCTAGGATAGAAACTTTTTAATGCAATTCGCTACTGAACCCTCAATCGACAGCTGAAATAAGCCTTTATATAAAATGACTGGTATATAATAATATAATAATGGAAATGACGCAAAATGAGAGTTTACCGGCAACGATTAACAGCTTTGAGATACAGGAAAGAAATAAGAATTCTTGACAAATTGGTTGAACTATATGCAAATAATTCTTATATTAATAGAGTTGAGCGTGTCTAATTAATCATCAATTAGATATTAGATTTTTGTAATAAAAATAAAAATCGGCATGTACGCGCTCAATATTGATTAAAAATTGTCGGGACTGATGATGATGTCTCTATTTATTCCAGTATTCTTGGTTAAACCTTGTTAAAACTTTGCGACGAAAAACTCTTCAAATCCATAAAATATATTTTTCAGTGGAAGCTTTATTTATTTCGCATGCAGATAATCCATCGCATAAATTGAGCGAATAGAAAATTTATTTTTCAATTTCTATTAGCTTCCTAGCTTCCAGCAGCTGTATTCTGCTAACACTAATCATCCTTGTACTGTGTAATACTAGAACACGTTACTCCTACTTTCATCCAGCAAAATATTGGTCACATTATTACTAAAAAAACTGATTGCGTTCCACATTTCATTGAATTATTTTCATGTAAAATATTATGAAATTTCAGTGTCTATAAAAAAGCATCTACAGATATGTTCATTTTTCTATAACAGCAGTTCTTTATATATGTAAACATATAAATGAAAGGCACCTTATTCTCAGCAGACATTCACAACTAGCTCCACGCATTAACATTGAATGAAAGTATCTCGGCACGAAGGCAGCTAAGCCTGTGAAACTTTAAAACGACGTAAAATGCTTAGAAACGAAGCCTAGAACTGATGTGCATTATGCACCGCTGCGCCTTAGCGCTATATGACTTTTACCAAGACACAGCGACATATTTTGCTCTAATTAATGCAAAGGCCAAACAACAGCTACCTCGATATTTGAATAATTGATCGAAGTCCTCCATCGAATAATAATTGATCCAAGTCCTTGATCGATATTGTTTTCTGGTGAATCCCAGCGATGATTTTGGAAGCGGCTTATTAATACTGCTTTTAAATAAACGTATAATGTATTCGAATATATTATTATTATTATAATTTGGGAAATAACTTAATTATTCTCTCGTGTCTTAGGGTAACGAGATTCTATTCTCAATTTAGTGTGTAATATTGAATCGCACGCCAGAGAATTTTTTGGATTCGAATGAAAAAAATGTATATGGCAGATGAGCTACTTTTTACATCCATTTCCAACTCTGTAATTATATATAAACTATGCCTACCTGTATAAAAATTTTCAAGGGTCCCAAAGATGAAGACCAACCTAACTTAAAAATTTGACATATATATTCCACTTTATAGGTTGCGTAACGATTATATTACCAAAATTACCAACAAGAAACTCGCAATTTAATATGCACAATCTAATATGTAAGATTTGTTATCCAGTGAGAATAAGAGTGAACAAACTGTAAGACATTTTTTATTTATTAAACATTGTAATAAAATCCCATTAATTACACTTGCTTAACCAAGTTTCTGTATCTTATAAGATACTAATGAAACCCCAACAGCACGATACCATTAAAAATAGAATTATCATACTGTATGAATATATTATTGAGGAAAATTATATTATTCGCATAATTCGAAAATATTTACATTAAATTATATTTTCTAATCCTGCATTTCGTTTTAAATGTTAAAGACGAAAATATAACTCAATGATTACAATCAAATCTGTTTAATTATAATTCTACAATGGGTTCATTTCAATATGATCTCTTTTTTCTACTTTTGCTGAAAAGTTCTCTTAAATATCAGCGAAGAAAAACTGAGAGATTCATTAACCTAATTTTACTTACTTGCTTCACTCCTTATGGTTATTGTATTCAATTTTTACTCGCGCATCTTCAATTGTCGAGTTTGGGTATATTGAATGAAAGTGACAATCGTCATTCATACATGGCACACAATTATCATTCATACATGGCGCACAATCATCATTTATGCATGGCACACAATCATCATTTATGCATGGCACACAGTCATCATTTATACATGGCACACATTCATCATTCATACGTGGCACACAATCATCATATATACATGGCACACAATCTTCATTTATACATTCATACATCAATCCTCATAGCTCGGACAACCCGAACGGCTATTTAACCGTTCAACACTAATTTTTACAATGTTCGTCATTATTCTTAAAAGTTTACAAGTAGTAACAGCAAATTTTACTCTCACGATTCGAAGCAGTTTTTAATTTTTTAGCGCATGCTTGGAAAAATTATAAATTAACAATAGAAAATCGATTATTCCTTATCCCGCTTACTTGGAATGAAATAAAGCTATGTTTATTTCATGAATGTAATTATAATTTATTCCCCAAGCAATTAAGTGAGAAAAACAACATGAATTAAATTGAATGTTACTCCTCTCAAACCTGGTTGTGAAGATTTTTCTGTGTAAACATATCACTTGCCTTTGAATCAATGCAGTGGTGTAAAAATTGAATTCTATAATTCTGATCTGATTGTATCTAAATCGCGTGAATATGCTAAATTTCAATTCGATCTGTTCCAAATCTGAAATACATAATTTTTGTCTCCTCTAGTCTTCAGTTTCTTAATTTGTTTCTGTTTTGAATATCATCCGAATATCAAGAATAAAGTAATTATGCAAAATGAAAATATAGTAAAAATCGTGTACTTTATTATCGTGGCTGCCACTGATTCGAGCACATGATTAGAAGGAAGTGTCCCATGAAAACCTAATTACCGGGTCCGCTTTAAGACTAGATTGCAGGAACAACATGGCATGCTCCATCCTACAGGCTAGTGGAGGGTTCTGTTGAGCTCTATCAATTTTGCCCATTCGTACATTTCATTTGACAAACCACGAATTTGTATTATGTTGAAAACTGAGTTGTAATTCAATATAAATATATATTTTAGGATCATTTTTTTAATCTGGGTTTATAGTTCACTCAGAGCCATTAACACGACCATATTCCTTGTTTGACAATGATTTTGACTGCTAAATATGGCGGAGAGAGAATTGTGGAGGTCCGACCACACATTATAATTCGCTGAGAATTTGAATGAAAAAAAATCCATATAAAATAACCATATCATGATTGAAAACATTTCCGATAGCAGCTCCATCATCAGGTCAACAAACTTAGAAAGTCCACGTACAATCCCGCTCGTGTAAATTTGACCCTTTGTAAGATGACAATGTTGATACCATTCGTCCCTTGATATTTCCTGATTAATGTCTTCCTTGTTGAAAGATAAGATCCTTCACATGCGATATGTTCATGAGCATTTCCTTGTATTAGCCTTTCCTGTTTATCAAATCACGTCCTTGGTGACGTCAATTGGCGTAGCTATATGAGCTCTGCCTAGACGCGGAAACCTCAGTCTTGGGCCGAGAA
>NW_025943777.1:0-12223 GCF_000764305.2 Hyalella azteca | reverse complement strand
ATAAAACCATCAATCGTAGTATGAGAAGGTATTTTTCAAGCAAATATTTGCTAAATTTCAATGTTAACTGAAAACTGCAATTAATAATTAATTCATTTAGTACCGGTATGGGTTATTCTTAAATCTAATTATATAAAATTTCTTTAAATAATGTTCAATCATAAAATGTCCATTAATAATTTTCTGAATCTAAATTGAAGTTTATACTTTATTAATAAATTTATATATTTATACTAAATTGAAGTCCACCACTGCGTCCAATACAGATTTTTCGTAGGGGGATTTATCTTATCTGCGATTTTTTGCTTTTTCAAGGTCTTTTAACTAGGTAACGTACAGCATTGAAGGAAATTCAAACAAATTAGAAATAAAATAAAACAAAAATTCCCTTTTTATGGCCCCGAGTGTTGAGCTTAGGGCCCTGGCGTTCCCTTGATTTCTGCCGTCAAACAAGATTTCAAGTAGAATTTTGCTCAAGCCGTATTGCAAGGTATGATGACCATCGGCATAGTGGCAAACCAGAGCTTTTTTAGAATCAGTTCATTTTTAATTTCCTCATTTGCTAAAGATTTAAACCAATTTCTTAAGTATGATAATGCTGGTATCCAGGATACTTTACTGGTCTACTTATAGGACTCAAAAATGAACTTGAGAGAGAGTCTAAAAAACTCTCTGCTTTGCCACTTTGACCATCGGTGTCCTGGAGTAGGCAGCGCTCGCAAATGCAACTAGTAAGTTGAGAAACTGGTACCACAAGAAGCTTTGAAGCTGTGTTTTTTGCAACCAACGACTAAGCACTTAAACTTTTTGCACTGTTACTTTGATAGAGGAAAACTGACAATCAGGTTAATGATGTTTGGAGTATTTAGGCTGGAGTTCGCATTTCCAACACGTTCAGTGAGTGTTGGAAATGCGAACTCTGGCCACAATCATGCACGGAATCGAAATAGAATTAATAGGAAATTAAACATGTCGTAAAATATACGTCATTTGCTGAGGTTAGGTTCAAGCCAGGAACAAGTTCCTATGGCGACAATCACATAGGGTGGTTAGGTTAGGGTTGATTAGGGTAAGGCAAAGTTAGTTCAGGTTAGGTTAGGAAAGGTTAGGATAGGTTAAGTTAGGTTAGTTCTTGTTGGGTTATGTAAGGTTAGGCAAGGTAAGGTTAGGTGAAGTAGGGTTTAGGTGAGGTAGGATTAGGATAGGTTAGGTTAGGATATGTTAGGCTGTGTTCAGCTCGGTTAGGTTAGGTTAGGGTTTCTTGGCTAGGTAAAACTAATGTAAGATTGTTTTAAACACTAATGATACACACAGGAAAAGGCCACAATTGGGGGATTGCTGTGTGTTGTAGGAAATGTGTGGCAAGAAGAAGAAGAGAGAAAAAGATAAAAAAGTAAAAAAAAAGTTTAGCGGCTGATCTGGTTTTAGCTTATCTTTGCAAATGTTTTACTGATTTCACTCCCAATATTATGTTTGTCTGTTTTGTTTTTCATATTTCTTGCTTGCTGCACGCAACCAGCTTGCTATCAATTAAGAATCTATTTTAAATATTTATTGCATCAGTTTTAACATTCAATTTCCCTTCAGGCTTAGCATTGTTATTTAGTGGACAGGTTATTGACTTTTGTATTCTTTATTTTTCAGTTCATCAATGATGGAATATGTGTAACCCTGTCCATGCTCCCTTCCCCTATCCCTAATCATAACTCCTGAAATGCAGTTAAACTTCTTCACTTATTACATTGTCACCGTATTTTTACTTCAATTTAAGAGATAAGACACCAGTCNCTGTCTCTTATACACATCTAGATGTGTATAAGAGACAGGTGTAACCCTGTCCATGCTCCCTTCCCCTATCCCTAATCATAACTCCTGAAATGCAGTTAAACTTCTTCACTTATTACATTGTCACCGTATTTTTACTTCAATTTAAGAGATAAGACACCAGTCTTTCATTCGCCTTTAACATACTAGATAGAAGGGTTGTTGCCAAACCAAAGTCAAAGTAGGTAACACGGTTACCTCACCCGCAACGCGAGACATCCACCGGCAACAACATTGCAGAACATCAACAGCTTGTTGCCGGCTTGAACTTGCAACTCACTTCTTCAAGTTTTCTTTTCTTTTACCGCCCAGACTCCTTGCCAATTCTGACCAGAAACTGGCACACAGAGCTGGGATCAAACCCCCACCTCTCTGCTGCAATCTTGGTACCCAGAACTCTAAGCACTGGAGACTAGAACAAATCCACAAGACTCTAATCCCATTAACCCAATTGGTGACTTGGTATAACATCTTGGTTGGTGAGAGTGAAACAAGAGGCAAGAGGGCAAAAATCTTAATAAATATGTAAAAACAATTAACAATAATCAACAAGGCCAGGCTGCCAGAGTACTACCTATACTCACTGTGCTCCCTACAGTGTGTTATAAATTTATTACATAAATTAGTGTAATTACAATTACTTACATAAATTAGTGAGTACTCACAAGCTTTCCAGATGAGCTTCGTTGCTTTGCTACAAGTGCTTCATCTGCTAAGGCTTTCAACTGTTCTAAAGAGTCGGGAGCTTTCGATAAAAGAAGTCTAATTCCTCGACGAATCAAGGGATCTAGCTCAATTTGCGACATTTTCTTAGTTGCTTCAAAACAAGTTTTATATTCAGTCGCAGAAAGGAAGGCGCTGAAGTAGCTGAAGACGCTGAAGTGCGGAACATATGTGGTGAATAATGGATCGATCGAATGCGGCGGAGAATCGGGCGATTCCGTAATTTGAGAAGCAGACACTGCAATAGCATATCACCAATAATATATATAACACTGTTGTCAAAAGAAACGAGACGTAAATCTTGAACCATAGCGTTTGAGGCAGATATACCCGTTCTCTGTTTAAACATGTTAAACGATTAATCACCTTTCATTTCAAGGGAAACCTGACGATCATTTCAGGTTTCACAGGTTCAACGCTGATATCTCAGAGATTTTTCAACCTAAAGAGTTCGGAGTGATGAAATAACGTGAATCAATTACTTATTCACTGTAAATAATCACTCCGCATTCGACCACAACATTTAGCACTCGCCAATAGTGCTTAGCGCAAAACGACCTCGAACGGTTTAACTACTTCAACGCTTATATCTCATAAAATATTCAACCCAGAGAGTGCGGAGTGATGAAATAACGTGAATAAATCACTTATTCACTGTAAATAATCACTCCGCACTCGACCACAACATTTAGCACTCGCCAATAGTGATTATATAGCGCAAAACGACCTCGTACGGTTTAACTACTTCAACGCTTATATCTCAGAAAATATTCAACCCAGAGAGTGCGGAGTGATGAAATAACGTGAACCAATCAACTTATTTTAAGGTGAATCAATCACAATCAACATTTTCGCGATACCAGTTGGTTTAACTTTTTACCCCTCCGTTGTCGTAGTTCGGACGAAAGGCAGGTCTGTTCTATGGCTATAAATCTTCTGTGGGTCCACGATAAACATCCCGCTCCCCCTCCCCACACACTTTGCAGTCCACTCAGCTATCAATGTGCTTGTTTGGTGCGTGTGTGGCTTTTACTAATATACAAGACTGACAATACATGTTTACATGCATAGTCAATAATATGGAAATATTGTTAAGCTGGTCGTAAATAAATGTCATGCGTTGCGATGATTACTGAGAAATAATCTCAATTGCGTTTCAAAATATGAAGCAAACGAATGCATAAACAACACAATTCACACAACAATGCAATCAATGGAGCGTTCATGTCGATAGGTATGCAAATTTTACATCTCTAGTAATACAAAATCTTTAGCACAAGAAAAGGGTAATACAATCAAAGTTGGAAATCCATCAGTTTAAATCACTTAAATTTCTGATTTACCAGAAATGTTGATCCGATTCTCATTTCCGTTGAGTAGTACGACTGTCCTAATAGACCGTTCCTTATGTGAAAGCTTCGCGGCCGTATTGTTGACACAAACCGTACTACAGCTAGCGGTCGTCACTCGTCCCCGCGGTTGCCTTTCTCAGTAACTCTGTCTTTATAGCTGTTGTATCAACAAAGAAAAAGATAGTTCCTCAAAAGTTGTTTCCATTGTTAAATAGACCTGTAGTGATCTCGGCAGTATTGTTAGAATAAGATAAGATGTAGACACCTTGCTAACTTAATATTGTACATATTGTCATCCGTAACAATGGTCAGTGACAACGGTCAGTAACAACAAAAATCATAGTCAACTATAACAAACATAATTTGCGAAGTGTTTTATAATACTTTTAAGATCCGATAAGAACAATTATAAAATTGAACACTAGAACAGCAACCATAGCACAATTTGATACCTAACGATGGCAACATTTTGAAAGACTTCCGGTTTTCCCGGAGGCCTATTCCGAGCCCTTCACTCTTGCTCTGACGCCAACACGCGAGGTTGCCCACCGTGCCTCCTTAGTAGTTCCTTATAAGTGTTGTGATATCTATACACTGGGTGAGTAGAAATTTATTATAAATGATGTAACTTTGTTTAAGTTGTTTTGGATAAATGTTCCGTGTAGTTATTCTAGCCTTGCGAGTGTTAATTAACTAAGGAAGTCTAGTTGAGATAATCGGCTAGGCTAGAGAGAACGCTCCTAAAGACTAATCTTGCTTAGCCCCCAAGCTGATGTAGGAGTGGCTCGGTTGACCACATATTCAAATAGGTGTTGATAGCAAATGGATAAACGTTGTGACGATAATTCCTTATGTAATCATACCTTAACTAGAGTGAGTATTGTTAATATTGAGTGGAAACTAGAGTGAATATTGTCAATGCTGAGTGGAAATTACTCAGGCCTAAAGTTTCTGAAATGATTGTGGAAATCACACCTGTAGACAAAATTCCAATGGCTAGAGAGAGCATGTTAGAATGTATTACATTTCTGATCCTATTCAATAGTAGATAACTTTGATTATTAACTCAATGTTTTCAGTATTGCTATTTTATCCATTTTTGATTCAGTATTATTGAGGATTCTTTAATGTTCATTAATATTGTTTCCATAGGAAAGAATAGGATGAATTTTATTAAACTTTAATTCTGAACCTTGGGTTAATTTAGCATCTGAGATTTGAGTTAGCTTAGGAGTTTAGCAATAACAATGTTTGATGTTGATGATAACTTATCCGTGCCAAGATGAAATAAATCATAGGCGTCGAGACGTTGAGTAACAGCACTAGATTCAGTTAACATGTCACTGTTTTGATAGCAAGTTAGCATAATTTTGATTAGCCTTAGATGTTAAATATTGAGGAATTTAAATGGAGCTTAATAAAATTATAAAATAATAATGTATTCTGAATTGATATTAAAATTGCATTTGGATAGTAAATTTAATTGGATTGGGGGGGGCAGATGGCTGAAGACTGTTGACCCAGCATCACCCTATCCATTGCTCCTAAGAAGCTTGTACCACTGGCATTATAATGAAGTTACTAAATGTTCTGCTAAGGTATATTGCGATATTTCAAGTGTTGATAAATGTGAATAATAATTAAAATAATACTCTTGATCACTGAATAGGTCTACATTATATGCAGAGGATTTTAAAAAATCCATGTATTTAGCATATTATAGTGTTATCCAACAAATTACGCAATGTGATGGTAAATTGTTAGTAAACTTTGTAAATTGTGAACTTATAATTCCTTGTGTAAATATGTAAATTTCCTTTTTCAATTCAGTGCATGTATAAAGTTGCAAATCTATTGTTGTGCCAAGTTTGAGTATGTTTAAGAAATGCATTTTAATGAATTGTACCAATGAAGGATCTTAATGTTTTTAGGTAGCACTCAATCTGTGTAATTGCGTTTCACAAGTAGGAATACTGGCCGTCCATAAACCATTTCAAGTTGCAGTAAATCTGAGATTAATTGCACTTTGTCAATATATTTTCAAATTATAGGTGGGGTCTTGTGCAAAATTAGATACAAATTGAGAGATGGGTTGCGTTGGTGGGGGGGCATGTTGCCGGGAGGCATCTACCCATATTTTTCACCTAACCATCTGCTCTCTATATATGAATATTGTTGAATTAATGTTACTCATTAATTATTGTTGAATGTATGTTTTCTTTCTGTTCTTTTCAGCCAGTAAACTAATTCTATTTATGGCAACTTGGTCAATTATTATGATAGTGATTGGAGAACCATGCAAGTGAAGTTACTGATCCCTAAATTGTTGAGTCTCTAAGTGGAACTGCCACAAGTTGTTGGTGAGTTAGTTAGGTGTGATCTTTTTATTCACAAAGATGTTTTGTAAGTGTCTTATAATTTTACTACCTCCTAATCTGATTAATAAGCTTTGTTTGTGCTTTAATTTTCATCCATTGTTTATTGCATTTCTTATGTCAACTATCTGCTTGCAATTTATTCTTGAATGCTTTGCTTTTGTGTATTTATCTTAATAATTTCACAAGTTTTACAAATCACTTGAGCGGTTTTTCTTGGTTCTGGTTTTAGCTTATCTTTGCAAATGTTTTACTGATTTCACTCCCAATATTATGTTTGTCTGTTTTGTTTTTCATATTTCTTGCTTGCTGCACGCAACCAGCTTGCCATCAATTAAGAATCTATTATAAGTATTTATTGCATCAGTTTTAACATTCAATTCCCTTCAGGCTTAGTATTATTATTTAGTTGGACAGGTTATTGACTTTTGTGTTCTTTATTTTTCAGTTCATCAATGATGGAATACGTGTAACCCTGTCCATGCTCCCTTTCCCTATCCCTAATCATAACTCCTGAATGCAGTTAAACTTTTTCACTCATTACAGTGTCACCATATTTTTACTTCAATTTAAGAGATAAGACACCATCTTTCATTTGCCTTTAACATACTAGATAGAAGGGTTGTTGCCAAACCGAACTCAAAGTAGGTAACACGGTTACCTCACCTGCAATGTGAGACATCTACCCGGCAACAATATTATGGTTACAGTATTTACTGTAAGTATTACAGTAGTTTCACAAGTGTATTCAAGAACAGATTCTGAAATAGAAGCATCATTTCCATTCTTATATATAAACAGGATTAATAAAATATATACTACCTATCATATCCATTCATTGTCATTCAATTTTAGTCCAGTCATTCTGTGTATAGACCTAGAAAAAATTGCAACAGAATTTCTTTTTGTGGGGATATTATCCACACATAATGCAGTACGTACTGTCAAACGGGGTAAAAAGGGACGGGCAGGGTAAATCGGGATGCGCGTCCCACATTTTGTAGAAATGTTGTAGCAGCTAAACTAATCAAAATATTGCAAAACTAAAAATAGTGGCGTAAACCTCAACATTTTCACTATCTATTATGTATAAAGCTACCTAGTCAAGAAATCAAACGTTGACTATCTCTGAAAAATCGCTGAAAAAAAGTGTAAAAAGTGCGATTTTGGAAAAGTACCTCTGCTAAGGTCTGGAGCAAAAAAAATATTTGCTGTATTAAAAAATTTTACTTACATAAAAGTTGCACCCAGGTGTCGGCTTGAAAACGTAATTGACGGAATTGTCCTATCTACTTCCAAAAAAAATGGCAGCCATTTCCGCATGGCGGGGCTACTCGGGCCACCCCCCGGGGTAATTAGGGACACCCTTAAAAATGCATTTACAGTAGAACCTCAGTTAGCAAAGGTTCCAGTTAACAAAAAAATCAATTAACAAGGAAGAATTTTGATTACATTTACCTCGCTCAGCGAAAAAAAATTCACTTATCAAAAAATTAGTGCATCATCGGTCGTCACAAAATTGTACATAGAATGCTATATATAGAATTGTGCACCAGGCATCATAGAATGAAAAGTAATTGACCTAAACTATGATTTATTTCTCCAAAACATATGATGATTGTCTTTAAAACATTATTTTCTCTTTCAGGTATGTTTTTCACAATCTTTTTTGTTATAGTGCAATCACTTGACTCAATTAAAATTGTGCGAAATTACAAACCATCCTGTAAGCTTACAGATACAGAAGAAATGCTACATGGCTGCCGATATGCTTGCAGTGGACAAGGTCATTGTCAATGCTCAATGGCATGTCCATGGATACAGTAATATCACGTTAATAATACGGTAATTTTAAATTGAATATGGTTATATAATATCAGTAAAGGAAAAACAAGTAAAAACCACAGAAAATGTCATTTATTTTACATCTACATCATCTACAATGAAAGAGGAGGACTTCAAAGTAGTGTTAGTAATGGATGAGTACACTCTGCATGCTTCAAACGTTTTAAAATTAACTTTTATTGTAAGTGTCCCGGATTACCCCATTCCCAGGGGTAAATCGGGATGGTTTTATATTGCCTCTGGCACCTTATGAATAGCATATGGAATTTTTTTAAGATGCCATTGGATAGCCCTCACAAAGAGCTATAAAATGAGCCTAAACTTCTTTCTGAAATATTTCATGGTGAGAAGTTATTAACAAAAAACGCTCAAAACTGTCCCTTTATACCCCATTTGACGGTACTTCCACCAAAAAATGTAAAAAATCAAAGTGGGGGAAGAGTCTAAAAAATAAGTCAATATTTTGGGTATTTATTTTTCAACTTTTTCCAAATATACTGCACCTACTGTTGTACTAAAGTGTATTGTTTTTAATTTTCCTATAAATAAATCTTCAAATTTATGTTCGCACAATTTAATGAGATTTGAATACATTAAATGTCTTAAAATTATATACGGTTTAAACATCATATATAAGTGTAAATAGTCCACAGTAAAAAATTCATAACAGGACATCATATTGCTTGACCAGTTTGCCAATAGATAACAAATTGCTGAAGTAATATAATAGGAATACATTTATTGTGAGAAATATGAAAGTCTTTTGCCATGAAAATGTATTCAATGTCTAATAAAATATGTTGACATCATCTTTTTCATTCATGTCCACTGGAGAGGAATTGATGAAGCAGGTACCCCTTCACTCACCACAGGCTGCAGAACACTCCAGCCTCATCTTCCTGCATGTGCATCTTTGTGAGCTGCAGTCACTTTCACAGTTGCAATGAACAACCTTCAGCAGTGCCTGTGGTGCTGGTGGTAGGTCTGCTGTTGTGGGGTTCAGTCAACCCTCTACCAGACTCCATCCCCACTGGTTTCGATCTAGTGCAGGCTGACCTATCCATTCCTGTACCTGGTAATAGACTCTCATGCTGTACTTGTTGTTGACACCTTCTCACAGAACTTGCAGTATCGCAGCTTGTCAAGACCTTTGTTTGGTTGCCCACCATACAACATACAAGTGCTTCTTCACCTGCCTTTTGTACCTCATCCTTGGTTGCAATTTCAGAAAATACATGAGCTTGCTTCCTAAATATCCAGTCAGACTTTAACTTTTGAAGTGGAATGCCCTTGCCAATACCAAACAGATTAGATGTAGTGCCACAACCAGCAATGGCATGTACAAATGGCAGTAGGGTACACATTTTTGGCCCTAAGGACCTCTGGAACCAGTGAATGTCCCAGACTCAGAACTTTCCCTTCTTCTTCTCAGACTGCAGAGTGCCTCCGATTCTGGATTAGTACTGAAGTTGAGAAGAATTAACAGGTCGGTGTCTTCTCCTATAACTGTGGTGGAACATTCATTTGCACACTCCACTGCTGTTTTGGCAATGAGAACATCAGCATCACCTTCTGCTTATAGAACATGACAGCCAGCAGACACCAGTTTCTGGGAAGGCATGTTCACAAACTCCTGTTTGTTGAATGCATCAATCAAGAACTGTTCCTTCTTGGTGGTGAAAGGGGTATAGTGATTGAAGTTGACCAAGCTTTACTCCAGCTGCACCATGAGACCGTCAAGAGTGTTATATCTTCTGTAGATGGTCCTGCCATGTAGCCATCAAACACAATAGTAGGCTGTTGAAATTTCCTGACATAGTCCACATACATGATGCATATAGAATCCAATGTTGCACCTCTGGGCCATGGCAGTTGATGTAGCAGTGATCCACCAATTCCTTTTCTCAGATCCAGCAGTCTTGCCACAGGCCACTTTTCTTCATTCATGCCCCCATTCTCATTCAGTTCCATTCTTCTCTTCAAATCACCACATCCTCTTGCATCCGAACCATCATTTGCACCACATCCGCTGTCGACCTGCCCTTTCGAAAACCTGCCTGCTCCTCATCCAACAGTCCCAAATCTGTCTCTTATACACATCTAGATGTGTATAAGAGACAGGCACTGCAGTGCTGCTGATAGTGCTGTCAGCCATGCTGAGTATGATGTGTCGTGTGTTGCAGTGGTGGGAGCTAGAGGACAGCACTGCAGTGCTGCTGATAGTGCTGTCAGCCATGCTGAGTATGATGTGTCGTGTGTTGCAGTGGTGGGAGCTAGAGGACAGCACTGCAGTGCTGCTGATAGTGCTGTCAGCCATGCTGAGTATGATGTGTCGTGTGTTGCAGTGGTGGGAGCTAGAGGACAGCACTGCAGTGCTGCTGATAGTGCTGTCAGCCATGCTGAGTATGATGTGTCGTGTGTTGCAGTGGTGGGAGCTAGAGGACAGCACTGCAGTGCTGCTGATAGTGCTGTCAGCCATGCTGAGTATGATGTGTCGTNTTAAAGAGGGGTCCGGGGCGGCTACTCCCTTCTTCC
Organism: Hyalella azteca; assembly: GCF_000764305.2. Taxonomy (NCBI): domain Eukaryota; kingdom Metazoa; phylum Arthropoda; class Malacostraca; order Amphipoda; family Hyalellidae; genus Hyalella; species Hyalella azteca. The sequence goes on along the minus strand of NW_025943777.1, from coordinate 1,569 downwards.
TCTGCTGTAAGCGGGGGGGTGTTGGGCATCTCCCCTTGCGGCTTGACCCCACATTGCCCCCCGCCCCCTGGTGGATCCTTTGCCGCTCCAGGGGCCAACAGCTGCCGGCCCCGGGCGAGTCCCCCTTGCGCCACAGGAGGCGAACCACTGAGCAAGGAAGATATTTGAACAATTTCTGATACCTGCTCATCATCTTTCTCTTCTAGATACACAGCTACTTTCAAGAATGCACTCTCTTGTAAGTTGTCTACTGGAGTACTGGTCGACCTTTCAGCTCAGATTTCCCATCAGTGCCATTCTGGTATTGTACAGAAATCTGCTTCCCAGTCCTGAAGTTTATGCTACAGACTTGATATATAAACAAAGTGAAAAAAATATTTATATATTATTTTCAATATAAATTTTTTATTGATGGTGCATTTAATAACATAACAAAAATATAATCTGTTTAAATAACATGGTAAAACAATTAAGCTGTATACATTTTTTCATCCACTCAAATTGGACCACAAAGAATAGAAATACAATTTTCAATGACAGATTTAAACATGTTCCCCCACTTGGATTTTTTACATTTTTTTGGTGGAAGTACTTCAGTATGTGTAGATAATATCCCCACAAAAAGAAATTCTGTTGCAATTATTTCCAGGTCCATCCTTTTCTATACACAGAATGACCAGACTATTTGGGATGAATGAACGATAATATTACTTTCATTCTATGATGCTGATTTTTACTGGTTGAAGCCGTAGAATTAAATTGAATTAATAAAGGAATTGAAATTAAATTTTATTAAATTGAATATAAATATTCTATACACTAGATGGTACATGCTGTAGAATTAAATTCTATTAAAAAATATTGAATTGAAAATCTGATTGAATTTTTTAAATTAAAAATTAATTTTTATTACATTTAATTGGATTATTAATGCACCACATGGTACATGCTCAATGTTTTATATAATGCAATAGGTTTCCCTTTTAAACAACGAACATTTTCTATACGACACAAAACATTCGAAAACTCGCAAAGGCAGACAAAATCATTCAGAATTTGAAGTGAAGTTATTAAGACAAATTTGACAAAATAGGGCTAAAACATAAAAAATTCAAATCTGGAAGCGTATCAATGGGTGTTTATAATTTAAAACAACTTTCCATCATTTAAATTTCAGTATGGAATGTGGATCATCTCAATTTATTGTGAAATCAAACTAGACAGAACCAAAAAAAGTGTGTGATGCCACCATGTCAGATGTTTTCATGGAAGCATGCTGTGCTTGTATAGTCAGATGGGGTAAGACAGGACCGAAATCACTAACAAGCATGTAGCATCTATACCATGAATAAATAAAAAACTTTAAACCTATCACAAGATGTAGTTATGCAATGGGCTTCTAAGCTACAACTCAGACTTTCTGCATACAACATAGTTTTCTGTACAGATTAAAAAAAGTGAGCTGGTCCCATCTTACCCCACTGGGGTAAGATGGGACCGGGCATGGGGTAAGACAGGACCAACAGGTAATTCTTGTGTTACAAGGTTTTTAATAAAAGTACAAACCTG
>NW_025943776.1:0-794 GCF_000764305.2 Hyalella azteca | reverse complement strand
GATGGTCCGGCCGGTATAGTACCAGCACAGCAAACAGAATAAAAACAAACTCAGGAGATCAAACAGAGGAAGAACCAAGCAAAGATATATTAAATAAACTCAATGGTACATGAAGATGAGAGGTGAAAGTTAGTTGGTTAGTAATCATGTAATGGGACAGCCCAGGGCTATGGTTGATGGGGTGAACCTAGCATGAGAACATAAATAGCCAGCAGCCTAAACTGGTTTGAACAGTAAATAATAAATAAGGATACATGGTAAATAAACTAAACTGGGCCAGAATAATGATCTGTAGCATAAATCAAATCAAGAATAATGGAATCAAGGGCTCAAAACGGGCCCTGGGTCAGGCCTGGTCCATCAAGTGGCATCCGCACCAAAGAAACAAGATGGTGGTGGTCTTACTTGTGAGTAGCAGTGGGGTGGACTCAACTGGCACGTCAGGGCAGCTCTGACATGAGTTGCTTGACAGGACTTAAAGGGCATCCACGCTGGCCTCTAGTCCCTAATTGAAGCGGGGGTTGTCCCTAATTACCCCGGGGGATGTCCCTAATTACCCCGGGGGATGTCCCTAATTACCCCTGGGGGTGTCCCTTTTTACCCCTGGGGGGTGTCCCTAACTAATTACCCCTGGGGGTGTCCCTTATTACCCCGCCCATCCCTTATTTCCCAATTTGATGGTATCACACAAGAATAATGTGATTGATTGATGAATGTGATGCTCATTCCAACTGTCATTTTATTAGCTCCTGCCCAATTAACTGAAGAGAATCTTATTTGACTGTTACCTCCAA
>NW_025943775.1:0-1599 GCF_000764305.2 Hyalella azteca | reverse complement strand
TTGCCCTGTAAGAATTGCCCCTGTCTCTAATTCCCCTATGAATTGTCCTGTCTCTACGAAGTGTGTGATGAGATCGTATCTTGGCTGCAGGTGCGTAGCATGTTGCAGCCCAGCGTCAAGCTCGGGCCCGTCCGCCCGCCTGCAGGGAACGATCAACCCCGGCGCTCCTTCTCCCACCAGCCGCTGCCCCTCCGTCCTCACCAGCAACAACAGTTCCAACAGCAGCAGCAGCATATGCAGCAACAACCTCAGTACAGCAATATTCGCAATGGTCAGCGAGCACAATCATGTTGACATAATAGATTGAATATACTCAAGTTGACATGACGTTCTAAAATCTTGTAGCCTTTAGTGATCCTTGGTTGTAAAAAGGATCACTAAAATTACTACATGGACTAGGAACCTAAGCCAGGAATTTGGCGCCGATTGTTAGCTTTTATCAAATAAGAAGTGAACTCTTTTCAGTTATTGCTGATCTTTATTTTTTAATCGATGTTTTGTGTCAGTTTTCGTAAGCATACATTGAATTAGTTTACTGCGGTAGAAATCCTCACCTTAACTAAGTAAAATTCGCAGGCAATGCACCGGCTCACTTGGTGGCAGGCGCTCGTAGAGGTCCTGGGCTGCCGCCTTCTGGCCCTCCGCCTCAGATCCCTACTATGCAGCCTCAGCAGTTGCAACAACAACAAATCTTACAGCAACAACTACAGCAAAGATCGCCTGATGAACTACGTCACCAAGCTATACATCAACTGCAGGAGGTGAGCTTCTGTCTTACTTTACCTCGCAAAGGCCTGATTGATTGATTCACAAATCGTCGATTTTGAAGAATTGGATTATTGATTCAGATGCTGATGACAAGAAGGATTTTGTAATCGCCGAATCAGATTTGTAACTGGTCCGGTCAGTGAGACGGGTCGCGATTGTCAAATCCTGCGTCGGTAACTTTCGCGTGCTATTTTCTTTTCGTCGATATGCTCTTATCCGCTGAAGCAGTCATCTATTCAACTTGAAATCGGTGCGAGATATAAATAGAACGTCTTTTGTATCGCATTTTTGCATATTTGCTAACTTATCTTCATTTAAAATGAATGAATGAAATTTCGCAATTCCATTCATTTGTTGCCACCTTGTGCAGCTGCACTGATAGTTTCTTCGATCATTTTCGTGGTATCTTGTGGAAACTTGCTCAAAAAGGCAAGGGAATATTCCGAGAACCTTCATGACATTCTCGCGTAAAAATTTTTATTCAAATTTCACTTCCTATTTGCCAGTTCTTATTTCTCGACGTTAGGTTCGTAACAGTGCAGAGAGTGTATAAATTTCATGTATGATGTGTATTGGATGGACAAGTATTTGTATTTTTGATGATAGTGACCGCATCATTTGTTACAGCAGGAGAGCGGTGGTGGTGGTGACACGTCACCTCGTCACTCAATAGCAGAGCTGGGCAGCGCTACTTTGAAATGTAGCGCCGCTACCGCTACCGCTACATGCTCTAAATGTAGCGGGCGCTACCGCTACCGCTACACCCAGTAGATTGTAACGGACGCTACCGCTACCGCTACAGTAAAATGTAGCGCCGCTACATTAGCCGCT
>NW_025943774.1:0-3751 GCF_000764305.2 Hyalella azteca | reverse complement strand
CTATTAATTCCACGTTTTCTTTCATTTTTTTAAATTTACATGAACAAAAAGGTCTTAGATTTCTGTTGTACATATGTGTACCAAGTTTCAAAACGATCCGTCTGTAAACAAAAAAGTTTTGTTGGAGGGTAGCCGGTCCCCTTAAATAAAATCTAAAGGCTTTATCTATAAATGTAGCGGTAGCGCTGTAGCGGCAAAACCTCGTATCACTACTTAAATATGTAGCAGGCGCAACCGCTACCGCTACATTGCCTTAAAAGTAGAGCCGCTACCGCTACTGAAAATGTAGCGGCCGCTACTTGTAGCGCGCTACTGCCCACCTCTGATAATATGGATATATAATATTATCATAAGCAGACCATGGACAACTTCAAGATGAAAGAACTACTGTTGGCAGCCCAAAAAATCCATCCTTGTCCCAAGTTGTGTTGTGTTGATAATAATGAACATCAAAAAGATGAGAAAAAGGTAATTACCGTGTAAATCCTACCATAAATGCGTTTCCAGATTCAAGAGAGTGACAATGTTACATTGAATGTAACAGATTCAAGCTCCTTCCCTCATCTCCCTACACTGCATAAACTAGATGTCTTGTTCAATCATTTGGTACTTACTTAGGGGAAATCAAAGGCAATTCCATACATGTCTGAAGATCAAAAATAATCAAATTTCACTCACAGGATTAACAGAAATTAATTTGAACATCATAAATTCATTTGCAACAAGTATTTATTAAGTTGCCTATTTTATACTTATATATGGATAATAGAACAAAACATTGACAATTTTGAAGATTTGGGAAGTTCTCACAAAAATTCATTACTAGTGTAATTTATGAAGAGCTGAATTTACAATATTCACCTGATTTAACAGCAGAGCAGAAATGTTCTGTGAGGAGTTTGGGTGGGCGTCATGAGCCTCAACTTGAGCTTCTGTCTTGCATGGCACACAAGAGGAGAGTGCAGGTGCAGGGCTGAGATGTGCAGTTGAACAAGCCTGNAGGTACAGAATGAGGGATGTCAATTTGAGTATATTTTCTTGCAACTCTGTCCTATCTCCTTGCAGTCTGAATTGGATTTGCTCTTAGTTTGTTGGATCCTACGGCTACCACTGTTGGATCGGCGACAGGCCTACGGCCTACTAAATGCTGAAACTGCTATTATTATTATTAATTGGTGTGTGAGGTTACTACAGTGCATTAACTGCAGATAAAACTCCCAAACTTTGAGATGATAATTGAGTGAAAACTTTACGTCATATATTTTGAGCTGTCTAAAGTTCTAGTAATTTAAAAATCACAAGGTTCACACTTCACAAAATCTAAAGGTTCAAATGCTAAATTTTTGAGTACTCTAATCTAGTCAGACAACTGAGTTGTACAAGTGTCATGTTGTTGTGCATTGCCTCTTCTTTGATAAGTTTCTCCAATTGCCAATGAGTTTCTCCTCAATTCAAAAGCTGACATAATGAATAGGTGCAATAAAAGTTTTTATATTTAATTTGAAAACATTATGTTAAGAGTAAATAGTATTTTCTTTTGTAGATCCCTCTTGTGCATCTGTGAGTGATGCATGCAATTGAATTAACAATCTTGTAACCTTCTCTGTGTTGCCTGACTTAACATTCATGCTGAAGCTGATTTCTGACGGCCAGAATTTTGTTTCTAGTTGCCTGGAACTTTTTTTTTTTAAAGTGGAACACTTTTCTTAAGTGAACTACCAATCTTAGAATTCCATCCTGGACTATTGGTAAGACATTTGACTGTGACATATATATTCATTCTGAATCTGTTGTATACTACTGAGTACTGTCACGACAGCTCAATTTCATCACAAGTATAAAAATTAGTGCATCTGTCAGCATAGACCACATAGTGGCAAACAAATTTTTAATAATCAGTTCATCTTCAATTTCCTAATATAATCAAGATTTACACCAATGCCTTGCATATGATGATGCTGGTGTCTAAAACTGTCTATGATACTTTCCTAGTCTATATCTAGGACTCAAAAATAAATTTGGGAAGCATCTAAAAAAAAGTGTCAAGTCCCTATCTATGATTCTCTCTCTGTCAGGGAAGTGAAATTTCCAGTTGGGCATTCTGATTACAGATTACATTTGTCCGTAATCGCCAGAAAAATAGGTTTTTTTCAAGTGTCATATATCATGTGTCATATGCCTAATATAGTGCACATGCTCATCAGCTCATGCACAATGCCCAGACTCCAAAGAGATAAGTTTCCAAATCAGGAAACATAAACCAACATGCACCAATAGAGGCTCGCGCTCACGATTTCCATGTCAGAACACGTCTTGGACAAATTTACGGCCGGTCCCGCGGCCGCCGGACTCCAAACATAGAAAAAAACTAGCCAATCAACGAAAACCTCGCAGGTTAGGTCCAGTTAGGAACAGGTTCCATTAAAAACACAAAAAAAAAACTAGAAAAACCCATAAAACCCTAAGAAAACCTTTCCAGCCGCCGGCGGGCCGCGAGACCGGCCGTAAGTTTGTCCAAGACCTGTCAGAACTCAGAATTGTGCAAAACTTACTAAGAAAAGATCAAAAGAATGGCACAGCAGGCACACTATCATCCATCTTGTTAAGATGTCTGTAACAAAAGTTAGCCAAGATTTATCAAGTCGCATCAGAAAAATATAGGCCATTTTGGATGTTGCAGTATTGTCGAAATTTGAAACCAACGGCCGCGACCCGCGATCACAGCCTCACAACACAGCTTACACTGAAAACAACTATTCCGAAGATCCGAACCATGCGTACGCAGGTGCGGAAATTGTATCAGATCAAATATGATTCATTTACCCTATTTAGTATAGCAGTGCCATGGTTGATTAGACATGCGTGTCCCATTCCCAATTCTTTCAATTATCTTAATTTGCTTGGAAGATTTCATACAACTGATCATTTGATCCAATCAATCCAAGCCTACTGCGATGCTATACGTTTGTTTTGATGACCTAAATAAATGTCCTGATGAACTTTGTTTTGAACTCAATTGCGATTATTGTGAAAACTAACAAAATTGAGCAACAAATAAAACTTGTGATGTGTGACTAGTGAAATAATTCACGCGTGAATAATTGAAGCTCCTAAGACCGTGTTGACAGATGGTCTAGTGTGAACACTGAGGTGTGTTGCACCATGTTCTACCAGGCGTGCTGTATGTCGTTTTACCATCCAATGTTGTGTGAACTGACGAATTCGTCGTTGATGGTGGACGTGATGGCTAGGTCGACTTTTCATTGTTGTGATCTAGATAAACACGCAGTGAAATGTCTAATACACTGTTTCCCAGGCGGCCAGTTATGAACAGTTTTACCCAATAAATTTTGATGCTCGTACCTATAATGTGGCGCGTGTATCATGATTATTAAATGTTATTATGCCAATCTGCTCTAATTTCTTCACGTTTTATTACGCTGAATTAAACTCGATACATCTTTATATGACGAACACGTGACCACATCAGGCTTGCCTGTCAAGAATTATTCCTAATGGCAAAGGCAGAAAATTCCGTTTTAGAAATATAGCGATCAAAAATGGAACTTTTCACTATTTCAAGTCACAATGTGAACACTGATGATCAAAACACCGTGTTTATTGACACTCGTTGTCAAGGGATTCTCAAACTATTTTGTATTAATAGTCTGAAGTGTTTTTCTAAAGCGGGTCAATTTCTGCGGCGCCTGCAGCAGCCTTCAGCCCGCAGTCCTGACGAAGGCGTCAGCAG
>NW_025943773.1:0-614 GCF_000764305.2 Hyalella azteca | reverse complement strand
CGAAAATTGTAAACATTCTGTAGCGAGAGTCGGCGCAACACAAGTCCCGGGATTTTTGCTCTGCATAATCTGAATAAAAGCTCAGCCTACTCGGCCAAATTAATAAAAAAGAAGACTTCGAGAAATATATGTTGACATGAAGTATGAATGCTAAATATTGTACTTACTTTCTTAGCAATATGTCCATTACATTAAGGTTCAGACACCTTTGAAAGCGCTTTTGTAAGAGTTGAATTTCTATAACAGGACAGCAATTGCAAAATTTCAATACATAGGCGGTGTTGCGAAAAGAATAGCCAAAAGTACAATTAAGTGTGAAAACTTGCGCTACCAAAAACCGTTAAGGGGAGCGTCTAGGGTAAAATTTTGGATTTCAGCTTTTCCGGTTTTTAGTCTCATCTTAAAGCTGACATTCTGACCTATCCAACGGTACCAAAACCATCTCTGTACGTGGATTTATGCGTTCACGACAGATCATGAAAAGGAGGGGGTGGGGTAGTTCTTTAACAAATAGAATGAGAGGAAATTCGCTGCGAGCACTTTAAATAGAGTGTCTGCTTGAAGTGCACCTTAGTTATCCGCCTGGCGTCGTATGAGGAGGTGTGCATGCAGTC
>NW_025943772.1:0-1814 GCF_000764305.2 Hyalella azteca | reverse complement strand
AAATTTTGCAACATTACAGCATAGTGTTTGGAATTCACTGTCCCGGTTACTCCCTCCTCCGAGAACGACTCCAACAGTGTATTGCAGCTAACGGCCACCATCTTCCAGATATTGCTTTCAAAACATAAGTATTCTAAATGGTATGTTTTGCTAACTTTGAGGAAAATAAACTTTCTTCTTCCTGTACCTCCATTAATCTTTTATATTGCCTCAAAACTGCTCAATCAGTTATGCCCCACTGTATATTGAGAGGTTGAGATTGTATTGACCTTTTAGGCAATTAGAAAGATTTTCCACCCTAATATGAGTATTCTAATTAAAATATTTAATTTAAATCTTTTAATATGTCAATTTAAAACTAGAAACAAAGCAATTACAATTGTAAAACTATATATAAAATAAATGCAGTGAATGGAAATGAAATGTTTGAATTGTGCACATGTTTATTTTAAACAGTGTTAACTTTTCTCATAACATTAGTCTCCTTTCAAGTCGTTTGAGGTTTGTTTGGTTATCGTTCAGTTTATGTTTAGTTTGGTTTATTGGTTTGAATCAAATGGGAACAATGCAGTCAGTCACTCAGTCACTACTAGTGGTGTGTATAGAGGGTAGAGTCTGGTAGATTTATATGACATAAAACTAGTAGATCTATTGATAGTGCTGTGCACTGTGCTATCAGCTACAGTCACTACTAGTCGGTGTGTATAGAGGGTAGAGTCTGGTAGATTTATATGACATAAAACTAGTAGATCTATTGATAGTGCTGTGCACTGTGCTATCAGCTACTTATCTGTATGTCACTCATCAATGTTTAGAAGATCCGCATTCCTGAAGTGTTTTTGTATATTGAAGCCAGTTAGATGGTCAATATTTAGCTCATTACCTTTCTCCATGCAAACTTTACAAAGCTAATGAATAGACTTATCAATAATTGTTTACTAAAAAGTCTCAAAGTGTTAAATGCCACCTTGGCCATTCTTGAAGGCAATAAGTGCCCTTTTTAGCCATCCATTTTGATCCATATACTGTTATTGTTAGTAGGCTGATTGCAAAATAAAAAATTACATTTCAAAAAGACAAAACTGAAAAAAATCAAATAAATAAATAAAATCATAAAAAAAAGAAAAAATATCATTGATTTTTTATTTTTTATTTAAAAAAATTGAAAAACCACCAACCCTGGGCATAAAGCAGCCTTATCTTCATTAAATAATTTATTAGGCACTGTGGAAATAATTACTTGCATTAAGTTTGTTATTCTAAATCCTTATCCACCATTTTTGGCCAAATTTGTCAATAGTGAAATTAAAATGAAATGAGATGACCAAAATTGACAGGAATTAGATGTCAATTGCGAACAATAATTGCGCAATTATTAAACAATAATAATTAATAATAATATTATTGTTTGCAATTGAGAATTGTGAAGAATAATACCAGAGAACATTCCTGTCAATTGAAACACATTTTAATCCCAAGTGATGCAACGTCAATACAATACAAATAAAGAAGTGGCTAATATATTTATGATGCCAATTATATTGAACAAAAACATACTAAAAGTGTGCCTTTCTTCCTGAAATTGACCCATGTGTCTATGTGTCTATAAGAATTTGAAAAAAGCCATTAATATATTTGCAGTATGAAGCATTGATATGAGAAGACATTTTATAACCAGTGATTTGTGATGCCAGCACATTCATATGCTGCCGTGAAATTAGAAACTTGCAGAGAATTCTATGAGGATATCTTATATTATATCCTTCCTCATAAAATGCACACATCACTACAGCCACATCAACATTGTCCTCCAC
>NW_025943771.1:3269-22127 GCF_000764305.2 Hyalella azteca | reverse complement strand
CAAAAATCGAAATGCAAATGATGTAAGTTATTTTTACATGACGTGTTTAGTTTATGTGATTTTAGCAACTCCTGACAATTTATGCATTACCGTTTAGCGATTTCAAAGGATGATATAATATCGGCACGAATATTGGAACTTTTTATTTAAGAATAGACTATATTTTTTATAAACTGTATTTTTTGAATGTGCTAGTTCTCTAATTATGATGCCTATGCTAAATTCTCGTTTGCAACTGGCATAGTGCGAAGAATGACGGACCGCAGCACACCCGAGAACAATGGCCCACAGCTCCAATTCGGTTACATCCATCCTCATTGACGTCTATAGGTGGCAACTAGTGTTCAAAGCGCGCGGTCTCAAACTACCGAGTATAGAAGTAGTGTGAACGGTTGTGCGCGGTGAGGCACTGCAGCAAACGACTGAAAGCGCATGTCTTTGCCACTAGTGTAAATGGGCCTTTAGAGGCAAACCAAACGCCAATCGGCCGCCTATCATATTCGGCTACTAATTGGGAGCCCTTTTCGGGAGTCACATGCTCTAGGAGCTGAATCTGCATAAGACATCCGAAATAAGCGGCTGCAGACTGTCCCACGCTCACCCTGATCAGTAGTTGACACAAGTTTTTAGCGCCAGCGTGACCAGCCCTTGATTCAGAAACCCCGTCGATGCAAGAGTAGGCGCATGAACTTCTACACGCGTTCGTTTCAACACTCATGCATTGCGTGTACGTCAACGTGGGGGCGTTACGTTTTCTTGATTTGAATGTTTTTTTGCTCACGCAAACCACTTCTACGCTTTTGTGGCGCAATTTTGGAACGAAATTTTATGGTCGCGCCAGCGTTTGCACGAGCTTCATTACGCGTGCAATGATTGTCCATCGACACGCGACCATCACGCGTACTTAACTTACACGCGCGCGTTGCATTGTCTTCGACCTGCATACCGTGCGTTCATGTCAGTACGTTTGCAAAACGTTTCCGTGAACGTGCTTGCGCTACGCTTGTGCGAACTTCCATGCGATATGTGTACATGAACATGCGTGCATTGCTTGTACGTCAAGAACCGTGTATTGCTTGTGTTCACCAAAACACCAACGTTGGCGTGCCAAATACACGCGCCTCGCACTCGCCACACGGTTGTCAGGCAATGGTCCGGATTCTAATCAGGTGCTTATTTCCCTCGTACAACCAGGACCTAAAGCGGATATAGAGCCGCTAATTTATCCGCTAGGGGAGCATGGGGCGTCCTTGAGCCAGCGGATGACAGGAATCAAAATTTTGATAAGGTAGAGTCGATGCATATTCACTATTCCAATCGAATGGAATGTCTCCCGTTGGGGGGGGGGGGGCACGTAAATTAAAGGAAATTTTTAAATAGCCCCTTTTTTGCCATTTTATGCATTTCACGTTTTCTCTCATCTTTTAAAAAATTAATATGATCAAAATGTTTTTCTTTTAGTGATTTCATTTGGGTGCAAATTTTCAGAAAGATCGGTCATTTTGTTTAGGAGATCATTTGTATGCTAGACGATCCTCATAATTTTCGTCCTAAAAATTCATATTCAACGATTATTTAAAGAGTTAGAACAAATAGATTTCGTATAGAGAATCAATTTACGGTGTTTTTAAATAATCGAATTTAGAAAAGCTGCCAATAATCGTTTATACAAACATATTGCATTCAATTCTCAACAATAGCTCAATTTTCGAAAACTATGTATTCAGGTTGGGGGATTGTCGCCTATTGAACGCCTAGAAGACGCTTTTAACAGCAGGTTATGGCCTATTGTAAACTACAATAATTTCCACGTGGCCAAAATGAAAGGTATGCGTACGCATTCACTCGTATAATTTTTTTTATTCCTTCATTATTTTCTAACAAATTATTTCAACGTAAAGATCGTTAATGTTTATTATATGTTGATAAATAAAATGAATTTTGTTCGCGTTTTTGTTGGAGTTGGGCGATGAACAAATTTCTACAATTGTCCTTCTAATTTAAACAGTATAAGTTGATAAGCATCCACTTCTGGAGTCCTTTATTCTGAACATATATAGGAGTTAGTTTTGTTGTTATGTCTTCCCAGTGCTTTCAAATTTGATGTGTGATGTCGCAATTATAATAATTACTAATGAATATTGTAATAAAGCGTATGAAGATTTTTGAGAAGAGTCGAATGAAGAGGTCTCACTTTTATCAGAATTCGCCACTCGAAGAGAGCGTGGATTATGAGCAGAAACAGAGTGAGGCTTTCAAGAACGATGACGCCAGGTGAATATCGCTGCAGGTGATGTACGGCGCACACGGATCGGTTCCAGGCAGCAGACAACACCTCCATGTCGTTTGAGGCGTTCCAGCCTGTTGTTATTTTCACGTTTTATTGCAAGGGCAAAATAAAACCATGAAATATGAGAGGATAAGCGTTGAATGCTCTGACTCTTAAACGATAAGCTATCACCCACTTATATATAAGCTACATGTAAGATTTTGTACGGTAAAATGCAGTAGTCTAACAATTGTGCTTAATTGCATTGCCATTGCTCATACAGTGATATTATTACGGATAGGGCTGACGGTATTATTACTGTCATAGCTATTGCCTATTATGACCATATTGCTACCGCAGAAATATCATTGCTGGTATATTTTCATACAGTGGAATTACCACCTTATGTGTAATGCTCCAAACTGATTATCTCTAGCGCTAAAATACCCTTAGTATTCAAAAATTCACTGAGAAACGCCCTCTGATTCCTCGACAATTGATTTGGAACTCAAGCTTCCCCAAGTCCTGTTACTGACTCACCATTCCCCCAGGAGCTGCAGCTGGCGTCAGTGTCAGCAATGAGCATCACGGCGCTGACGGCGGCCAGCATGTCTCTGTCAGATGAACGCGTGTCAGCGAACGCTTGTGACACCTGAGAGCGCGTAGCTCCGCTGAAGGCTGCCTGAAGACCCCGGGAGTTCCTGCGACGTCCAGGCAAGATAGCATTGCAATCGTAATTTCTTGATGAAATAATATGTATTGTCAGAAGGAAACCCCGATGAAAGAAGTTTCATATGCGTTAGAGATATAGGTAAAATCGAATTCAATAATGAAAAAACACATTAAATTTCATTTCAGGCTTCCAAAACCCAAGAGCTAATCAATGCGCTCTATTAGTTGGCAATCGCAATATATGTTTTTTTAATTCTTCCCTTTGCCATGAGTGGTATTAAATTAAGCGAGTCCACCAAACGGCAACTAAAGGCAACTAATTGTGGTGAAGCCGCCGCGCTAGCCCATTAATTCACCCACCAGGTCATGTATAGGAGGAGCGCCGCCACGACGGCAGTTACGAAGTCGATAAGCAGATAGGAGTACAAGAACCATCGAGTGTATTGATATTTATGCAACAGCCATGACCTGGGAAAACAAATACAACCAGAGCAGCGTAATTTACCACGTACATCATGAACTAAGAACTTAATATTTAAATATTATATCAAGCAACAGAAACATTACTCAGAGAACTCCGATAGCTCATTATAGAGAAGCCTGTGCAACTTCCAGAATTTCAGTCAACACATCCAAGATCGAAGAGTAAAATTACCAACCTTCAATCCAGTCATGTTGCTAATATAACCTTATGGATAAGCCACCTTCTGACTACTTTAGCCAACTCAGTTCTTACCCACGTAAGAGATATGCCCGCTGCAATGAGGTTTCAACTTACCAAATTCAAAGCTGAAAGGCCCAACTCCCATATGGTGATATTTCGGCATTTATTCTAGCGCAGTTAAAGCTCTTACTATCATGTATCATCTAGCACTAGCTGTTACTATCATCTCCTGCTTACAAAATTTTGTGATTTGAAGATTTGGAAGTGGCATCAGGCTAGCTGCTCGAACATAATGAAATTGAAGTCGAGTGATTAGGCTCACTCAGATGTCAGAACATGGCACACCTAATTTATTGCCTGAGAGATCAAACACTGTTGCTTTAATATTCAAGATTGACTACAAACAGTTAAGTCGTCACGCATACAAGCGATCAGTGAGAGATGACTTGGGTCATTATTAGTAGTACTTCTTGAATGCAATGGCTTTTATTGAAGTTTAAGATGGTACCATGGCCAATAAAATACTTACAGGGTTAGTTTGTGACGCAAAACACGGCTGTGAGCCTCGTTGCACGATCCGACAGCTTTCTGAAGAGGATGGTCTGAGTACCAACTTTTCGCATTTTTGTTATTTGAAGCCACGATAATCGATCCCCCTCCTTTCGAATCTGCAATGTTTGTTCTTTTTAATTATGCGTTTTTAGCATCGGTTGCTGTCGAAACGTTTACCAAACCGTTTAAGCAGCAGACGGGACGCGTTTTCATTGGCCCCTTGATGATTAAGGCTCATCTCATGTTATCATACTTTTAATACTCATATAATACTCATTACATTATGCAGAAGAATGACTGGATGGTCTAGGTGTTTAATTGTCAATGCATAATTGATATTGTATTGCTGTAACTGAGAAGCATCAGTGCAGAATTGCTCTTTGCTCATTTCTCTTCGTCTCTGTCTTCTACTGAGCAATTTTGTGCACCTAAAGTCACGATTCAATTTGAAAACACTAGACCTTCTATTCATTGAGAAATCTATCCTGAGTCAATTTACACTTATAAGTTAGACCATGTTTTCCGGCCGTGATGGGCTGAGAAAGACCGCCAATAGAGTTAGTACATCACGGAAATGAAATATTTTTAAACCAAATCTTACGGAACGGGAACGTAATTTTAACCACCTGTCAAAACAAGGGATCAGCATGGAAGAAATCTGCAGTTCAATCGTTTCTGCATGGTAAAAATTTTAGTATAAAATTCGGAATGTAATTTGACACTTCTTAAAATATCTATATAATTTTTAATTTGTTTACTCTTAATCTTAAGACTTATTCTTACGTTAAACTTGTTATTTTTTACTTTAAACTTCTTGACAAATCATTTATACACAATTAGAGTCAGTAAAACCATTTTGCTCTACAAAAACATATATAGATACTGTAACTCAAACTTGCATAATAATTTATCTTCCTATACTCAATATTTCATGTAAACAGACCTTCCTTTTTCCTGTAATAGATAAACTCGAAGGGGGAGTAGTAGTGTTCTTCTTGTTTGCCTTCTGTTGGAGGTGTGATGTTGTCCTTTTTGAGGTGAATGGAGTTGCTCTCAACAGGGACGATGTGTTTGTCCATTGCTTGGCATGCCAGTTCAGGGTATTTTTCGACCAGCAATGTAAAAGAATTGCAGTAAACTTTGCTTCCGGACGAGTCAGGCTGACATTTGCTACAGATTTGGGCGTCGAATGCCACTTTGCACCAGGAACTTTCAATCACTGCCTTGAGAACTTCGTATCGGAAAGCCGAATGCTTGGCCTCCTGCTTCTCCTTATTCTTCTTGGCCGTCTGCTCGGCCTTCTTCTCGTCTATCTTCTTTGCCTCTCGCGTTCCCTTCTGCCTGGCCTTCTGTTCGGATTTTTGCTGGTCCATCCGCTCAGGTTTCGGTTCGGTCATCTTCGCTGCCTCCTGTTTGATCTTTTGCTTGGCTTCTTGCCTTAAGAAGTAAATAAAATTTGATAAATCTAACGAAATATTTGTAAGATTTCCTCAAAACAATTTTTTCCTACTTAAATCGAGAGAATCTGAAGACATGATATCTGATATTTTTCTAAATTTAGTTTGTTTAAGAGAAAACGCTTTCAAGCACTTCATATATGAAATTATTTTTCAAGCCTAATTGTGCATTTGATTAGTTTAGGCTTAGCGTGTGCATCGCCTGGCCTAGGCATACCAAGCTATTGTTTCTAATTAATGTCACATACAAATAAAATAGTTTTGATCGCTCTGAATTCGACACATAATTTTTTGTTGCCAATAATTTGATCTTAAATATATATATATATAAGTATTAATGTCACTTATTTGCTTTAAATCGCAAGTTGACTGAAAATTTGAAAGCAAAGAAAAGTCCACAAAAATTCATATCTTTATAGAAAACGTTTCGGAGTCCAGCTCCATCGTCAGTTCGTAGAATCTAGAACATACATAGAAAGTCACAAGTTAATACAATAATAATACTTTCCAAGCGTTAAACTCCATATTTTAGTTAACGCTTGTGGATCGCCTCCATTTTGCAATAAAATCGCCAAGATTTCATGTTTTTTATTCTCTGCCGCATAATGCACGGCTGTTAAGGACTCCTTGTTCTTCCGATTTATGAGTTCCGAAGTAGGAAATGACTTATCAAGGAGACATTTCTTCAACAGCTTTGTTCGGTCATATTTGATCATATGATGTAACGGAGTTTCGATGTTCCCATCCTCTTGAGCAAGCCATGCACGTGATCTATCGATTATTAATTTAGCACAGTCATCATATTCCTTCTCAATGGTCAATTGAAGGACCGTTTTGCCACTTCTGTCTTTCTTAAACACAGTTTGAACTGTTGTGAATGACAAGAGGTGTTTCAAGCGTCCGTATGCTCGCTTTCCATGTTCTATCACAGCTTCGTGCAGTAGAAGATTCTCCCGGATCTCATCGTCTGTGTAGATACGCGAATTCAGCTGTTGTGGTTGTATTGTTTCGCCAGTAATCTCAGTTTCTTGTGACCTGCATGCCAGAAAAAAGTTCAATTTTAAGCTTCACAATGCGTTCTAACGCTGGACCTTTCTTAGGAATGACCGTCACGTATTGAATTAGATTTTACTCATGTAAAATCACAATCAAGCTACATTTTAACCTTTTGCAGGATCCAATAACCATACAAGCAAGACATGTTCGACGTTCGCATAGCACCACTGCAATTCATGTGTTACGGCCTACGAATGCTACAATAACATCTCAATTTACTGTGTACAACAACATCCAACGTAAAAAATAAAAAAACAAGTTCACTTGTTTGTTCGAAACAGGTTCAAAATTCATTTGATTGGTCCAGCGCATTTCTCACTCGTCAGTATTGGGAAATTTGCAATCGGCGGAAGAATCACTCCCAGTGTTTGCCTATTCCTCACTTTGTTTTGGATGTTACCCTTATTTCAACAGCAGGGATTTACGGAAGCTGTACAAAACCCTATACAAAATTTACGGAAGCTGTACTGTACAAAAAAATAAATGAAACATACAACATGAAAATTCAACTTATTAAAAAATCATTGTCGAACATGAAAAAGTCGCAAATGATTTTGAACTCGCTAATCAGAGTGGAATACCAACGATCTCGAATTTTATTGTGAAGAAAGTTGCAATGAAGGCCACCAATGTTGCATAAGAATTATCGAGCCTTAAGAGGTCTAAAATAATAAAAAATTGAAGAATCTTAACCTTACCTTCGTTAAAGCGAAAGATTTAACAAGTGAGAATATGTGTGGAGCATTCATTTGTGAGAAAACTATGCCAATATATGGTTCCGGGACTCTTGCAGAAACCCATTAAGAAATCGGATAAATTCATTTAATTTTCAATTGATGTGTGATTATCGACCACTCGTCTGAAACTGATGGTGGTCGAAAAACGATGTGCTACTAAAGGTATATTTCATTCCAATAATTGGGCTCTAGCGAAGTTTCATTCTACTGGACGGGCCTTCCAACGAAAGTGAGGAAACAAAACATTACAATGGAAAATTTGTGCACGCCTTCAATACTCACGGGGAGTTGGGCTGAGGGTCATCGCCGGGATGTCTGTTCAGAGGCGTCCGCTCGCCCATCTCCACGTCTTGGCTTCTATTTTCTTTTCGTCTCATCTTGTAAAATTATTACCTGCAAGCTTTCTATAGCAACTACTTGTCGTGGAGAAAGCGTTCAATAGAGAACATCCGCTTTCAAGATTCAGCCACCTTTATAAAGCTATCTGCATGAGTCAGCTCAGTAACGGCTTATCACTCTCCATCAGTGAAACAATAGATAAGGTAAATTTTATCTTTAATATTAAATTCACTTGAATACTCCTAACGATAAGGAGTTTCAAGGTTCAAGGAAATTATACGCCGTCCTGGATTTTCAATCGATATAAATTTTAGTTAGATTGTTCAGCAGTTCTAATAAAGTCATTCATTTCAGACGAAATGGAAAACGAAACTCTAGTTTTGTTCATTGTTACTTTTAACATCAAGAATGAGAATTTTGATACGTAAGGGTTAAAATTTAGTGCAGCTGTCGGCGCCGACTGCACTAACTACTGCAGCCACGACTACGCTACTATGAACGTGGCATTGACAACTGCCCATCTTCTATTAACTTCATGTCAGCGACATGCCTGTGCTGATTAGCAGAAAAAAATGCCGCTTTGAGTAGAAGTTATAATGGGCAATAAATGCAGCCAGGAAGGGAGTGCATATGCAATAGGTTGTCATGTCGTAAATTTATGAGCATTAAAGATCATAAGAAATCATTTGAGGAATGAATATAAGTAATTATCTTATTAGTTTGCTTATATCGCAAGTTCACAAGGAATTTAAAAGCAAAGAAAACGCCAAGAAAATTCACCATATCGATATTGAAAACGTTTCGGAGTCTGATGATGGAGCTGGACTCCGAAACGTTTTCAATATCGATATGGTGAATTTTCTTGGCGTTTTCTTTGCTTTTAAATTCCTTGAGGAATGAAATGATATAAATGAATATTAATAATCAATAGCCATCAAAAATGAAGAACTTTTCTACTTGACTACGATGACTTTGTGATGCAAGTGATACCTCCTCGAGATATGTGAGATATGTAGCTTACCATATCACGGGATCAAGATAGATCATAGGATCAGCGCGGGTAAGATAGAGGGATGAAAGCTGAAGATCTGACATGATATCTCAACTGGCATCAGTCTGTAACGTGTTTCTTATCTAAACAAACAAAGCTGATAAGGCGAATTCCTTTATATTCGTAACATTATTGTGTCATGTTAGATAAAGCTGTTATTTAAATGGATTTTTCACAGCACCTGAAATAATTGGCAGATTCTGTCAATTATTATTATTGGCAGATTCTGTCAACCCAAATAAATGGTCGAACAACCGATCTGGTCAACACAGTCATGTCAGATTTAACGAGATTTCGCTTTGACGTTGACTTAAGCGTAATGTTTTCCATTTTTTTGAAATTTTGAGGGGATAAATTAATTTTGCAGTTTTAATGCAATTAATTGACAAGGTGAACATAGTTATTGACAAGTGATCGACGGTTGCCAATAATCATCAAACACTGAACAACCTTCTAAGCGAAACACTTCAGATCAAACACCAAGAAAACATCAAGCCGAATCAATTAAACATTTGTCACCACTCCAGCAGCAATATAAAATGATAACATACATAAAAAGTTGCATCCGGTCTTGTATTTTATTTTACAACTCGTATTATTCTAATACAACAAAATGAACATACTCGAGCATGCATGTATACATGTAACAAGGTCAATAATAGAATGTGCCAAGATGTAAATAAATTGCTGACATTGTTGATACATATTATTTAGTAGAATATTTTTGTAATTTGATACATTACATTTTATACTATGTACTTGATACTTTAAAACTACTATTGAGGTGTGTAACCTTCGAGTATATTTCTGGTTTGAGGAGCTCGTTCCATGGTTGGTATGAATAATTTTTTAATTAATTTCACGATAAATTCTCTTTTTATATGATATGTTTGCAGTTTTTGCTATTCATTTTTGTAAATTTTACGAGGGTTACATAACGGCACCTGTAATCGGAGAAGATTTAGCTGTGAATTTAGATATATGCACTCATTTCACTCACGAAATAATGCCCTTGTGAGCAAAGAAAGTCATAATGCTATAAAAAGATCGTTTCGAATTATGTTTGTCGAGAAATAACAAAGCACATGCATTTTATTATGCATTCAATTTTACAAACAATAAATATTTTATTGTAGTTAATTTTTTTCATCGTAGATATGAATGTCATTAGAAAAATGCACATAAGAATTCTTAGCTATACACCGAAAACCTAGGAAGAAAACTCTAACAAAGAAATAAAATAATATAATATTTATTCAACTCCACTATATAAAATGTTTTCAAATGTTTACTTTCTCTTCGTTTTAGAAAATCAAGAATTTTCGATCTACTCGATAACACAGGCAAATGGCGAATCTGAGGTTATCAGATCCAGTCCGTCTGTAACGACACAGAACACTGTAATGAAGGTAATGATGTTCACAGGGTGCTTTCCCTGTTTTGTGAAAACAACCCATTTTGTTGCAAACCTCATCCAGTTAATGGCCGTTGAATCCAAGACTCATAGGCCATTAATTAATTAATTAATGTTAAACAGATTTTCTGTGGTTTTTTTCGTATCGAAGAAATTTCTAGAAGAATTTTTATGATTAGTCGCGAATCATGCAGGATAGTATGCCTCTACAAAGGACGAGCCTCACAAATCACCCGTCGCGTGTTGGTGCACAGCGTGTTGGAGAAGCGATACCTCCACAGAGTGCTGAGTTCCAGGCTGTTCTCCACGCCAGGTTGGTCAGGTCTAGTGTTCCTACGCCCTTCTGAAGCAAGAATTCAACGTAAAGGTATTGAAGTTTGACATTTTTCTTTTCCTACTGCTATGCGAATGAGAATTTTTTTCAAATCAAAACAATTTTTGCTCTTACCTACATCTCTGACTTTAAATAAATTTGTTCGATTACACTCAAGGAGCTTCAACTAATATTATCAACAGTTCTTCTTGAAAAACTTTGTCACACTCTTATAGAAAATGAAATTATTTTCGTTGTCGTCCAGACCAAGGACGACAATGAAATGAAAAGTTAAAATGTCTAAGGATGAAATGTCTAAGTTAAACAGATTTTTCTAGTTGAACGATGAATAGAGTGCAATGTAATTCAAATAAGCATCCCAATGCGAGATCAGTATTCCCATTAATGTTACAATCAACATGAGATTCTGTAAGCCACACAGCGTACCAGTAAAGAACAGGGTCAATTTTTGCTCGTGCTAGCTTGTGAAATGAATACTGATAATTTACTTGTTTATGATCACACGATACCTTTATTAAAACGAAGCATGTAAAGACTTTAGTCAACATTAAACTGAAAGAATTATTCATGTATACAATTGTTCATATACAAGCTTCCTACTCTTTAAAACTTTCCTGATTTAATGTGTAACGCTGTATCTCTCGCCTATTTTTGCTACAACTATAACGCGGTAATGATGCTGGTCAGTTGTTACTCGAGGTAACGCACGAGTTGTTACTAATGCAATTCGTGGGTTGTAGTTCCGGGTTATAGTTGGTAGTTGCTCTGTTGAGTAATCATTCTGAGTCTCGTGTTGGTTGTCACTGTCAGATATTTGGTTCTTAATCGCAGATATACTGGGGTTTATACGCCATAAAATTTACTCATGAAAATTTATGAAAAAGATCGAAAAATTAAATGGCATGATAAATTGTATCTGTTTCTGTAATATTTTTTGGGATCTTAATTTTAAAATCAAATGTAATATAATGTTTATTGAAGGATTTTTCTTTTACAAGCCAAATTAACTGCATATTATTCTGTAAAACTCATATGATTCAACATGGTTTTCCACCATAAAGAATTTTGAAAAATGATACGGCGATGATGCGAGCTTGGACTTTTAATTGCATGTTAAATTGCGTGAATTATTTTCTCTGATGAATAGTGAGCGAGAATAATAAAAAAAATTATACATAAAAATTATAATACTGATTCAACTCAGCTAGACTGTCTCTAACATCTGCAAAACATGTCATGGTCACGCAACTCTAATAGGATTGAGTCTTAACATATCCGCAACCGTTTCTGTCCTGACTATAATTGACTTTACTGTCCTTTTAACATGGATAGGAGTAAGAGCTTACACACGACTGTTCTCGCCCAGGACTGCAGTTACAGGTTAAAAGTATAATGTTTTAATTATGGCCTATGCGTAGCTGTCACATATGGGCGTGAGTCGCTAGCGGGTAAGTAGGAAGAGGGCAGATGAGGAAGATTTCATGGACGTATCCCAATCCAGAAAATTATCTTCCAGCAAAGAAGTTATCAGTGAAAATATAATCAAGGCGGAATGACTGTAACAATTATCACCCGACAAAATTTTGACATTAAACTATCAGTAATTATTTCATCTCAAGGCGAGGCAATCATATTGTAACTCATTCCAAAATTAGTTCTAACAATCTCAGCGTTATTACGACGTTAGAACTACGCCGCATGAGCGAAACCACATTCAACGTTGTAATGTTATGTCAAAATGACGTTCCTGTATAAACGAGGCTCAAATTTTAATCCTAAACCAGTGATGCATCAGCATGATTCAGACGTAATGACAGATACCGGGAGATACATAGATACTCTCAACAAACACATGTTGACGAGTATAAATATTGATTTGGAAATTAAAGTATGAATCATCGTAGATTTCAAGTTGAATAATATTGTTTCAACAATTAATTTATATCTTTGAAATACTTTCAAAATTTGGAATATGATTGCTTCTTAATGAATTTAGGCCATGTTTTTTTCAAAACCATACATATATTCAGCTATGATTTGGCAGACTCATTATCAGAATAATGCTCATAAAGAAACAGCGGATTAATCTAGTTCACTTCCCTAGTCACAATCCGATTTTTCTACCAAAAAGAATTGTCTCTATGTCAGGGTACAAACCCACGTCTCGTTGCTGACAACTTAATACCTTCCACCACTTAACTGCTATGATGCCGTTATACCATCCTAACAGAGTTGTATTTTCAAAGCTCTAAGTTTTAATAAGATTGTACAGCAGTTCGAATAAGAACATTATATACAGGCGAAATGGAAAACGAAATTCTAGTTCTGCTCATTGTTACTTTCACATAAAGAATGAGTTACGATTCAAGGGCTAATTCAATGCATTCAAGTGAAGACACTTGATCGACTATCCTATTCAGAATTTTGATCCATATGAGGTAAAGTTCGAATCAGTTGACGACTGCAGTAACTACTGCTGCCACGACTGCGTTACTATGAACATGGCATTAAAAACTGCCCATCTTTTAAATACTTTATGTCAGCGACATAGCTGTTCTGATTGGCAGAAAAAAATACCGCTTGACATAGAAGTGACAATGGGCAATAAATGCAGCCAGCAAGGGAGTGTAGAACAGGTTTTCATGTCGTACATTTTTGAGCATAAAAAATCAAAATAAATCATTTAAGGAAGAAAATTATATCAAGGAATATTAATAATTAATATCAATCAAAAATTGAGAACTTATCTACTTGACTAAGATGAAATTGTAATACAAGTGATACTAACCCCGCGATATGTGGCTTATCATATCACGGCATGCGAAATAGATAAGAGATCAAAGCTGAAGATTTGACATATCTTAAGTGACATCTGTCAGTAACGTGTTTCTGATCTAAATTCTAAACAAACAAAGCTGATACGGCGAATTCATCTATCTTTGTACCATGATTGTGTCATGTTTAGTTCGTAAAATAAAGTTGTAATTCAAATGGATTTTTCATAGCACCTGAACTAATGGGCAGATTCTGTCTATTAGTCTAATGCTTTTCTTACCATTTATGTGCGTCTTCCCAATCCTATACCCAAATGGTCGAACAATCGATCTGATAACAAGATTTTGCTTCAATGTTTACTTGAGCCCAATGTCTTCAATAGTACTGAAATTGTGAAAGGATGAATTAATTTTGTAGTTTTAATGCAATTAGTTGACAATGTGAACATTGTTATTAGCAAGTGATCGGCAGTTGCCAGTGGTCATCAAACACTGAACAACCTTCTAAGTGAAACATTTAACATCAAACATAAGAAAACATCAAACCCAATCAACTAAACATATATTATCTCTCCAGTAGCAATATAAAAAATTTCATCATGCACAAAAAGTTGCAGCGGCTGTATTTTCTTGCATGTTATTTTAATATAAATATTATTCCAATACAACCACATGGACATCCCCGAGCATGAATAAATGTAAGAAGAATTATAATAAAGTGTACCAAAATGTGAATAAATTGACGACATTGTTAATGCGTATTATTCATTAGAATATTTGTCTAATTTGATATATTTCCTGTTGTACTATGTACTTGATACTCGAAAACTGCTATCGAGATGTGAAACCTTCGCGTATATTTATGGTTTCGGAGCTCGTTGGTTGATATTAATTATTTTTTAAATAATTTCACGGGAAATTCTCTTCTTATATGATATGTTTGCTGTTTTTGCTATTCATTTTTGTACTTTTTACGAGTGTTACACAACGGCACCTGTAATCTGGGAAGATTGAGCTGTGAACTTCGGAATTTGTACTCATTTCACACACAAAATAATGGCTGCCTCATCAAGCACATTCATTTTATTATGCATTTTATTTTACAGAAGAATAAATATTTTATTGTAGTTAATTCTTTTCATTGTAGATGTGAATGTCATCAGAAAAATGCACAGAAGAATTCTTAGCTAAGCACTGGATACCTAAGATAACTCTAACAAAGAAATAAAATAAGATAATATTCATTAAACTTGACATAAAATGTTTTCAAATGCTTATTTTCTATTCGTTTTAGAAAATCAAAAACTTTCGCTCCAGTTTCGCTCCATTCGCTGTGACACAGGCGAATGACGAAACTGAGGTTGTCAGATTCAATCCGTCTGTAACGACGCAGAGCACTAAAATGAAGGTAATGATTTTCACTGGCTTCGTGCCTTTTATTGTTGAAACAACCCATTTTGTTGCAAACCACATCCAGTCGAAAAGTGGCCGATTACTCTAAGACTCATAGGTTGTTATTTATGTTAAAAAGATTTTCAGTAGTATTTTCGTATCGAAGACATTTCTAGAAGAATTTTTATGATTAGTTGCGAATCATGCAGGATAGTATGCCTCTACAAAAGACGAGCCTCACAAATCACCTGTCGCGTGTTGGTGCACAGCGTGTTGGAGAAGCGGTACCTCCACAGAGTGCGGAGTTCCAGGCTGTTCTCCACGCCAGGTTAGTCAGGTCTAGTGTTCCTACGCCCTTTTGAAGCAAGAATTCAACGTAAAGGTATTGAAGTTTGACATTTTTCTTTTCCTACTGCTATGCGAATGAGAATTTTTTTCAAATCAAGACAATTTTTGCTCTTACCTACATCTCGGACTTTAAATTAATTTGTTCGATTACACTCAAGGAGCTTCAACTATTATTATCAACAGTTCTTCTTGAAAAACTTTGTCACACTCTTATAGAAAATGAAATTACTTTCGTTGTCGTCCAGACCAAGGACGACAATGAAATGAAAAGTTAAAATGTCTAAGGCTGAAATGTCTAAGTTAAACAGATTTTTCTAGTTGAACGATGAATAGAGCGCAATGTAATTGAAATAAGCATCCCAATGCGAGATCAGTATTTCCATTAATGTTACAATGAACATGAGATTCTGTAAGCCATACTACGTACCAGTGAAGAACAGTGTGAATTTTTGTTCGTGCTAGCTTGTGAAATAAATACTGATAATTTACTTGTTTTTGATCACACAATATCTTTATTAAAACGAAGCATGTGAAGACTTTAGTCAACGCTAAACTAGAAGAACTAATCATATACAAATGTTCATATACAAGCTTCCTACTCTTTGGAACTTTCCTGATTTAATGTGTAACGCTGTATCTCTCGCCTATTTTTGCTAATACTATATATAACGCGGTAATGATGCTGGTCAGTTGTTACTCGAGGTAACGCATGAGTTGTTACTAATGCAATCGTGAGTTGTAGTTCGGGGTTGTAGTTGGTTGTTACTCTGTTAAGTAATCATTTTGAGTCTCGTGTAAATTATCACTCTGTGTCAGGTATTTGGTTCTTGATCGGAGATACAGTATACTGGGGTTTTTATGCCCTAAAATTTACGCATGAAAATTTATGAAAAACATCGAAAAATTAAATAGTATGATAAATTTTATCTGTTTCTGTAATCTTTTTTGAGATCTAAATTTTAAAATCAAAGGTGATATAATGTTTATTGTAGGATTTTTCTTTACAAGCCAAATTAATTAAATTTTCTTCGGCAAAACTCACATGACTAAACTCCACCATAAAGAATGTTGAAAAATTAATTGCCGATGATGCGAACACGGACTTTTAAT
Organism: Hyalella azteca; assembly: GCF_000764305.2. Taxonomy (NCBI): domain Eukaryota; kingdom Metazoa; phylum Arthropoda; class Malacostraca; order Amphipoda; family Hyalellidae; genus Hyalella; species Hyalella azteca. The sequence goes on along the minus strand of NW_025943771.1, from coordinate 5,958 downwards.
TGCATGTTAAATTGCGTGAATTATTTTCTCTGACGAATGGTGAGTGAAAAAAATTAATTGATAATAATTATAATATTGATTCAACTCAGCTAGACTTTCTCTAACATCTGCGTAACATTCATGTAAAACTCACTGAATTTTCTCCGACTTCCTCCAACTTTTCTTCGATAGTTTTTTTAAGCAATAAACCAATCATTACAAAATTCACTCATTCATCGGCAGCTTATGGAAAATAACTGGACAGACCATCAATATGACGTGATTGATACCCAATATGGTGCTTCTATTTGTACGTATAAATAGCCTTTTGAGTAAAAGAGGACATGTGGCTTCTATCTAACCTATGTAAGCCGCATCAGAGCGCAGCCGGCATTCGTACGGTCATGATTTGGCTCAATGAATTTTTTCGCGATTGTTTGCAAAATAATTAAATTATTGTTTTCGATATAAGGCAATCAATCCTCTAAATGGGATGGGTCTCGCATATCACTCTTTGAGAGTTAGTGCAGAGAGAGTTGCTGAAGCGATACGACAGCGCAGAACTCAGCTCCAGGCAGTTCTCCAATCCAGGCTCCTTAATTGGGCTGTGGTTCTCCTCTGGACTGTAGAAGAAATGTATGAATAAAATTGTTAATGCACCAACTATTGTTTTCTATATATTACACGGAAAAGTATGAAATAATTTTCAAAATTCTGAAGGAATTCGGCGTTAAAATTGCAAGAGGGAACTTTTCCTGTCACAACCTCACTTAGTATTTATATATGACCTGAGGTTGGTTTAATATGTGATAGTGATCAAGAGGGTTAATGAAGCACAGCGTTACGGCTTATCCAGCGTTATTTGACGATCATATACAGATTGCAGTTTATTGGAATCAAGTTCAGAGTATGAGGTTAATACTTTCTGTTATTTGCTCACAACTCTAATGGGATTGAGTCTGAACATATCCACAACGGTTTCTGTCCTGACTCTAGTTGACTTTACTATCCTTTTAACGTGGATTGGAGTAAGAGCTTACACACGACTGTTCTCGCCCAGGACTGCAGTTACTGGTTATGTACAGTGTTTTATAGCTTATTTATATGTAGATGACGTCGAAACCGGGTGAGTAAGAAGAGGGTAGATGAGGAAGATCTCATGGACATACGTAACATGTCACAATCAAGGAAATTATCTTCCAACAAGGAAGTTATTAATGAAAATATATCCAAGGTGGAATGACAGTAACAATTATCACCTGACAAAATTTCTAAATTAAACTATCAATAATTATTTCATCTCAAGGCGAGTCAATCATACTGTATCTCATTACAAAATTAGTTCTAACAATCTCAACGTTATTACGACGTTGCAACTACGCCGCTTGAGCAAAACCCCATTTAACGTTGTAATGTTATGTCCAAACGACGTTCCTAGATACACGAGGCTCAAAATTTAATCCTGAAGCAATTATATATCAACATGATTCAGCCGTAGTGAGAGATACGTAGATACTCTCAACAAACACATGTTGACGAGTATAAGAATTGATTTGCAATATAAAGTATGAATCATAGTAGATTTCGAGTTGTTGTATGATATTGTTCCAACAATTAATTTATATCTGTGAAATATTTACAAAATATGGACTATGATCATTGTTTCGTAATGAATTTAGACCATTCTTTTCAAAACCTTACATATATTCAGCCATAATTTAACAGTCTCATTATCAGAATATTGCTGACAAAGGAATAGTGGATTCATCTATATATAGTACACTTCCCTAGTCACAACCCTATTTTTCTACCGAAGAGAACTGTCTCTTTATTAGGGTTCGAACCCACGTCTGGCGGCTGACAACTGAATACCTTTCACCACTCGACTGCTGTGATGCCGTTACTACCCTAACAGAGTTAGTCCAGACTGAGTGACCTATCAAGTCAAGTTTATTCGTACATCAAAAATTTTGGTAAATATCAACTTCTGCAATAGATACTTCTATATTGCGTGGTATTCGTGTTTTTTACATTACAGTTCATAAAGGTAACATGGATGTGCTGACATTATTGCATTTACCAATGTGTTCCTGGCGAGAACGACATACACTAATGTATTCCTGGCGAGAACGACGTATACCAATGTGTTCCTGGCGAGAACGTCATGTACCATTTAATAAGAACAAAACACGGTTGAAGGAACATAAATCCCACTACATCTATTGCATTGAATTCCACACACTCTGCAATTGTCACTTTGTTACTAGTGTCCAAATTAAATTAGAACCATAATTCCGTTGTTCGGGTATTTTCGGGCAACAAGTTACTCAGGTAAACGAACAGGGCGCAACATGTGCTTGGCCTCTGCGTCTCATAAAAACTGATATCACTGGCAAGCCAATTGGTCAGGGTCACATGCCAAAATATGTCCCGACACGTACTTTCATCATATTGAGGATCCAGATGAACACTGGGCAGATACCGGCTCTTTTACATCTAAAAATACTTGCACTGTACCCTCTGCCTCCACCCTAATACACATGATCACTTGAATATGTAATAACCTGTTCTGTACCGCCTCCTGGCTTAGGTTTCCATATTGTCAGCAATTTCTATTGAAGAAAGTTGAAGCTATATCAGTGGGGGGGATAGATCATAAAACTTTCCCTGAAAGTCGGGGAAAATTTTCTTCGTTTTCATAAACCTGCAT
>NW_025943771.1:0-1992 GCF_000764305.2 Hyalella azteca | reverse complement strand
TTAGTTTGGGAGATATTACTTGATAATTGAATTTGGAGATTGGTCGTGAGACCGGCTACAAGTCCGGCCGTAAATTCGCCCGAGACGTCCTAGGTTTCTAGTGCTGAAACAGTTAAAACAGCTGAAAAACACAGTGGTTCACTAAATGGGGTTCTATTTGTGAAATACACATTTGTGTTTAGCCTTTCTCTTTTAAAATTGCAGCGTACTAAATTTCAAGAAAGAGGCGTATGTCTGTGGGGGGCGATAGAAATTCACTAGGGAGCCAAAGGGGGCGCCAGCCTGAAAAAGTTTGGGAACCACTGGTATAGACTTATGAAACCAAAAGTAGAGGGCCGACCGGCATGTCACTCCAAACAGTGCACTTCGACCCACCTCTACCGTAGTAGGCTTTTATAGAATCCCGCCGACGACTTGAAGGGATCAGCAGGAGACGAAATCAACCCGCCGCTCGCCGTCGGGTGCACTCGGGTCCACGGAGTTCCACCTCACTGACGGGGTCGTCCGGAGAGAAGCTAGCCGGTCTCCATCTTCATCTCACGACCGAACCAACAACTGCGGAGTAATCCGTACACGAAGAGAAAGGAGGGCGAGAAAGGCGTCTTCAGCAGGTGGTGCACGGTTGGCGATGAACTGACTGGGCCGGCTGGCAGGGCTGAAATCTCGAGGTTGCGGGTTAACCTCTATATGGCGAGATATAGTGGGTGCAGTTCGACATGTTAAATGGAGATAATACCGTCGGAATGGATATACATTTAGATACAGGTAAACATTGTGATCACTTAGTGCTTTACTACAAAATGGAATTAATGACCTTAGTTTTCAACACTATTCAAACGATTCAAGTTGGCTATGAATAATATCTTTCGGCGCGCACTTCCGGTCTCAGCTTACGTACTGTTGCGCGTACTTCCGGTTGATGACCAACGTCGGTATAGTCTTTTAAAATCTAAACGTTTATAGCTTCCATATCTACATGGTGCTGAAGAGAATTTTTCGGTAACTCACAGATTTCAGGTGCCTTTATCGTCGAGCAGCGTTAATCATTAATATCTAAATTTCAGACGTATTAAAATTATAGTTAAATTTTCTTTTCAGTTAACGCTTTTTATCAGTTTCTCTTATATTATGAATAATCGTTTGATTTACTAATTTAGCATAATAAATTCGCTCAAACCTCGGAAACTCACAGTCAGGAACAAAGAGGTTTGTCCTGAAATTGAAGTATGGTTCCGATGCCTCGTAGCGCACTGTATGTTCACCACCGCCCTCCGCCCACGAAACTCTGGCGTTCCCACTGAAGTTGATGTCGACGGCTGCACCATCAAATGACAACATAATAAGTTAATGAGCTATGAGATAATTTCAGGATTTTCCAATCACCTATGAACGCCTCAGCTAGAACATTTCTCTAATTATTACATAGTAGGGTTAATCCATCGAATCGCACTTCCATGAGTCAGATAAAAAAGACACCAGGCATAGCATTTCATTTAAATTGTACGAGTAACCTGGCGAGAAGTTTAACGTGGCCGTAAAGCTGTTACACACGGCCTTATAAGGTCGTTTTCGAAATGAGGTTTCGAATCCTTCACCGCACATAATGACAATAAATGATGTATTATATAAGAAATTAGATGGGTATTTATTTATTCACTTGTTAACCTGACCTCTGCACCATGCAGGTAGCTGATGAACACATCACTAGCACATATACCTTGACTTCCTGGCCCGGGAAGTACACTTGCTTATGAGGTTCAGGAACTATGGATATATTTTATATACCCATAGCATAAAAACCAGTAATTTTTACTAACAGCTTTTTAATATCTGAGGTTTATTTGTTCAAAATTATTAGAAATTCACTTACAAATTTTATGCAAGATTTTCAAAAACGCAACGCGCATTAACAGTAGCCGTAACACAATCTGTTCTGGGCGTCATAAATAGTAACTAAAAATGAGATGAAGACAAAAATAAGTTCATGGTGAT
>NW_025943770.1:0-411 GCF_000764305.2 Hyalella azteca | reverse complement strand
CTATAGAAGTCATTAGCACTCAGCCGCCACAAAACATTCCATTTCACGAGGTGCAGTTTTGTTTAGTCTGTGACAATTGAAATGCCAGAGAATGTAAAAAAAAACGTTCGAAGTTTTTATCGTGTAAACAGTCGCACTGCATAGGAGGGCTCGAAGACTTGAAGTCGACTATTGCTTATCACTGATGACGCGCCCGCTCTTTGGGCATCATTTCGATGAAGGCTTCTTAAGGCCCGTTTCCACTACGGGACTGATTCTGAAGGATTGAGACTGGCCTGAGACCAATAAGCCACATGGCTGGACTTGAAAACTGGCCTGCGCGTTTCCACTACGCGCGTGTGCTGGGACTGAGACTGACCGTCTGGGCTACCGCACTCGCTGGCCTTTGAAGATAGATTATGCTGCCGCTCT
>NW_025943769.1:0-359 GCF_000764305.2 Hyalella azteca | reverse complement strand
TATGAAATTTGGTGAAGTTAACATTTGGTTTACGCATTTTGTTGGTAATTTGATGTATGTTACATCATCACTCATCATTCCCCGTCATCACCCAGTATCACCCCATCATCACCCAGTATCTCCCCATCATCACCCAGCTTCACCCCATCATCACCCAGTATCACCCCATCATCACCCAGTATCTCCCCATCATCACCCAGTATCACCACATCATCACTCAGTATCTCTCAGTATCACCCCATCATCAAACAGCATCACCCCTGCAACATCTCTCAGTATCACCCCATCATCACTCAGCATCACCCCATCATCACCCAGTATCTCTCAGCATCACCCCATCATCACCCAGTATCTCTCAG